>NW_017386036.1:11917-45891 GCF_000237925.1 Schistosoma mansoni | reverse complement strand
AAAAATATTATACAGAAACAAACATCTTAACCTTTTAGTAAATTTTTCTGTTCTCTAATTTCATCAAAATAGGGTTTCAATGAAAATATATTGTGTCAACTTGTTCGTAAATAATCGATTCAAAACATTGAGAGAATTTATAGGTCACTGTAAGGATAACTAGAACTTTAATAAAGGTCTTAATATAAGAAATAAATAAATAAACCATATCATAAACAGGAAATGGACACTAGTTCGAAAACAACTCCCAAACGCACTATTAGATATTTTGTTTTTGTTATGACAAACTTATTATAAGTGAAAGTAAGTACAGAATCCTAGATGAATGGAAATTTTAATTAGTAAATTGTGGTCAACAAAGGATAATCTCCTGAAAGAAGATCCATGAATTCTTTAAAATAGAATAATCTATCTAAAATTACGTAATAATAGAGAATATCTATATAAGTGTTGTTAAAATGAAATGATTGCAGATTGTAAATGATTAATAAACAAATAATTATATTCATAGTTGAAATCATGAGTCAATTGAAGCAAGACCATCATGGAGAACCTGGAAGCACTAGACGACCGTTTCGTCCTATTATGGGACTCCTCAGCAGTGCTCATCCACGATCCCTCACTCGCGAGATTCGAACCTAGGACCTACCAGTTTCGCGCCAGAGCACTTGACCGATAGACCACTGAGCCGGCATCCAACGATGTTAATGTCTAACTTCAACCAATCTACGATGTTTGAGCAACCGTTCACCAATTATAGGCAAGTTATAAAATGTAAATAATGTATACAATGCAAAGATACTAGTTGGAATAATGTAAATTCTATTTGCCTTATCAGTTCTCATTACATTCCTTGATTTCAGAAATGAACTTCCTTTACTTCAAGTTATCGTAACTTTTTCACAAACAGAATAGGTCATTACATTCAGAATGATATTTTTACTAAACCACAGTCCGAGAAAAGGCATTCATACATATTCGAGAAATTCCACATAGGTAATTATTAATTTTCTCAAATTCACAGTAGATTTCTCTGTTCTGTGAGTAACATACTGAAAAAAGATCAATGGATTTGTACATATGAAACACAAATGATCATTAAATTTATTCAAATGGTTTCTACTTTTAACAGATTCAGAAATAAATAAACAAAATATTTATATATATCAGGACTCAGTGGCCGAGTGGATAACGCGATTGCGTTTGAAGCGAAAGTTACTGGTTTCGAGTGCCAGAGTGAACATCCATTCTGAGATGCAGGCACATCCAGCTAACGAGTCCCAAATAGGACGAAACGCGCGTCCTGGATTCCACTGCTATCCACTATCCATCTTTGCTTACCATGCTTGTGAATTTAGGCTATATCGAGGCAATACGCACAGTATGCACATATGCCAATTAGAGACTGACCAGTTGCAGTCGAAAAACATCAATCGGAAAACTCAAACAAAACAATACTAAGTGAATTTAAAATATATAACCATTTATTTTATGAGTTTATTTTCACTAGAACTACTGTTCTTAATAACCTTATTGTTGCATTATCCTCTGAATGTTCTGTCTAGCAGCTTTATATGAGACTTTAATTACTTAGTTCTCAGTTACTCATCACTTATGAATTATTATTTCACTATTAACAATACTGGATTGTATAACAAACAGTGTTGCACCAGTAGCGTTTGTGATATTGACATGGTCGAACACCAACAGAATATTATCATCTACAATGACAGTTCGGAAATGTAGTGAACTTTTTTGGTTGCTTGTAGACTTTGACAGATTTGTTCTCAAAAATGAACAATAGATAAAACATCTTATATAACAACTGGTCGTTCGTTTAACCTTCATTAACGTTAACACATGATGGAATGAGTAAGTGTGAGTGAAATAGTTTTGAAATTCAATTGTTTTATCTTGATAATATGTGTAGATCAATGCGAGTTAGTATATGAGCGAAATTATTAGAAGACTGTAGAATTTCAACAATATCGAGGTGAACATGTTCGGACCTTGAATTCAGTGTGGAAACCTCTCCTGAATGCAATATCACGTGTCTCTAAACCTTCGAGTTTTGCCACCATCTACATGAGTTTGTCCATATCTGCAAGTCACTACTTCGATTTGGTTAAGCGAATATATCGTTGGTGAGTCTTAACCTAGTATTTATGCCTGGCTGAGACGTGCCATGAAATTTCCCAAAAATGGGCCATCTTCTCCAATATAAGACTACACAGTGGGGTTTGCATTTTATTAAGTCTTTTATCATACCGTTTGGTAACAACTTAGAAGGAGAGCCTTGCTCCGAGTTCCTCACAGTTGCATGGTAGGCCGTTTGTTTTCCACCATATGTTGATGGCTCGTGTGAACAATGAATAAAACCACAATTTTTACAAGTTACCAAAAGACTTTATCTTTGTTATTTTTCATAAAGATTTTAGGTCAAAACCAATTTCCATATGGTCGTTTCATTCGTAATAATAAGTTTTGCTTTATTGTTCGATTATTCACATTCAATTATCTGTATATGTTTATGAATTTCTACGTAATATTTCACACAGTATTGTCAGTAATTGTGAAATCAGTATTCTTTGTGTACTCATAGGTTACGGTGAATCGATTTACGTCATGCTACAATTAGTCTGTATTCGTTTAACTAAATTGTATTCACGTAAATACTCGTCCGGTCATCAATTCCAATAAATAGATTTTAGTTTCAGTTACCCAATGAATTTTCACGATAATGTAAGCATTATTGGTTGAAATAAACTGGCATTGAATGGATCTATATTTAAACAAGTGATATTCTAGAATTTAAGGCTAATATAAATTCATCGAGGGAACCGGAATTTACTGAATTTTCTACTTAAGATCCACATGAACGCAGACTTTGTCAGGCAGTTCTCACGTACAAAATGCTAAATACTTTGAGTTGAGGTGTATCATTTATTAATGAAGCTAGTATTTATTTAAAGAACTATCGGTCTTTTCTAAGGTGATGAGTGTAACTATGCACGAATTTTTACCATGACGTTGGGATATTAATTTTTTCGCTTACCAATATGTATGATACTGATTTCCCATTTGCCTGTTTTTCAAAGTCCTTATTTAGAATTCTTAAAGTTCGTACGTTAATGAGAGTGTTTTTTATATCAAGTTGAACCCAAAAACGGAGATCTGTGCAGAAACATCTTCAGATTATAATGTTTATCTTCCATTTAGTTATTTTTGCACATTTGTTAGTCCATTTAGACACTTTCCATTTTGCAGTTCTTTTGGTTCCTTATGTATTTTATAATAAGGTTTATCATTATAAGCAAAGATGGATAGTGGATAGCAGTGGAATCCAGGACGCGCGTTTCGTCCTATTTGGGACTCGTCAGCTGGATGTACCTGCATCTCAGAGTTGATGTTCACTCTGGCACTCGAACCCAGTACCCTCGCTTCAAACGCCATCGCGTTATCCACTCGGCCACTGAGTCCTGATATATACAAATATTTTGTTTATTTATTTCTGAATCCATCTTTGCTTATCATGCTTGTGAATCAAGGCTATATCGAGGCAATTCGCACAGTATGCACATATGCCAATTAGAGACTGACCAGTTGCAGTCCTAACACATCGATGGGAAGATTCAAACAAAGAATACTAAGTGAATTTAAGGTTTATCATTGTTGAAAGATGGAAGTTAACTTGTAAGATTGTTGTCCAAACTCTTTGAAATCTTCAAATGTTGTTGTGACAGTGGTTGAAGACTATTTTCTTGACCAGATGCTGGAGAAACAACCTGTGTACCTAATTTTGAGAAATCAGCACAACAATCTTTTCTTGATTACTTCGGCTAAATTTTGATTTCGATTTTAAAACCCTTGTTTTGATATTTAAATTTAATGTCCTTTATTTATTCAGATTAATCTCATTTTACTATCTTCTGACCACTTTTATCTGTAACTTTAGATGATCTTCACCGGCCGGAGTTTGTCTGTTTCTGGAATAAACTAAGAATGCGATTAATAGAGCAATCCGCCTCTTAGTAACCAGACTCAGCGGATTGAAGTATATCTTTCTAATTTTTGTGTTTATTTTAAAGGGTTTTAACTGGCTGTTCAAATGGTTCAGTGCTGTCTGTTTGTTTGCACACCAATGTTATAATTTTTGACCAAAGCAGAGAAGCATATTAACTTCTCAGCATTTTAAATCACTAAAAGAACTACGAACGAACCTTGATATTGTCTTGTTGAAGCCTGATAAGGGATCAGGCGTGATTATCATGAACACATGTGAATATAAAAGTAAGATGTTATCTATCCTCAGTGATGAAAGTAAATTCATGCCTGATGTTGAATTCGGAGGTATTAGCAAACTAGAGGGAAGAGTAAATTCAAACCTAAAAAATTGTTACACATGAATATTATTAATAAAGAGGAATTTAATTTCTTAAAACCTATGGGTTCTGCGTATCCTCATTTATATGGACTACCCAAAGTTCACAAATCAAATATTCCTTTACGCCAACTTTATCAATGTGCAGATCGCCTACACATAACCTAGCTAAATGGCTAACAAAATTGCTGGATCCTATTCGAAGACATGTATATAAGTATTCTCTGAAGGATTCTTTTGAATTGGTCGACCATTTAGGTGATATTAATATCAAGGGAAAGACAATGTGTTCATTTGACGTAAATTCCTTATTCATAAATGTACGTTTGAAAAAGACTGTCGACATATCATGTGACTATATATCCTTAAACAACCTTATATTACCTGTCCCTTTAAAAACTCTTAAAGATTTACTACTATTATGTACTGACAACGTTCAGTTCACTTTTGAAGGCGAATACTTTCGCCAGATTGATGGGGTTAATATGTGTAGTCCGTTAGGACCATTATTAGCAGATGTGTTCATGGCTCATGTTGAAAATCTGGTTGAAGACCTAATCGAAAACTTATCACTTTATAAGCGATATGTGGACGATATCTTAGTTGTCTGTGAAAGAAAGGATGATATGAACTGTTTATTGAATAGACTTGACACTATTCAAAACCACATCGGTCTCACATGCGAAGAGGAGAAGGACGACCAGTTTCCCTTCCTGAATATACTTCTCAGTAGACGAGAAGATGGCTCAATCAAACGATCCATTTTTCGAAAACCAACGTGGACAGGCCAATACCCTAGTTATCATAGTTACTGCCCTGTGCAATACAAACGGGGTTTGATAAGGTGCCTATTTGACAGACTTGATCGTATTTGTACATACAACGCTATTGATGATGATGTTAAGTTGTTAAACAAGACATTAATGGGGAATGGTTATCCACCTAAACCCATAAATAGATGGAAAGTTCATGGTACAGTGAGACCTACTGTAGCCTTGGTGGAAAAAAAGCCTGTCTACATCAACTTACCATTTAAAGGTGATTCAAATAGCCTTTTATTGAAACAAAGGCTTAAATCAGTCATCAACAAAACGTATTGCGCAGTAAAGGTCATTATCAAAGGAAGAACGGGGTTCATGCTTCATCGAAAACCTAAAAGACATGAAAATGATTGTGTCACATCCCACTGTGCTTGCCAATTTAAATGTGTGTGTGGTCACACATACTTAGGGAGGAGCAATCGTGATCTGAAAATTAGGGTATGTGAACATGTACCAAAATGGTAGCAGAAACAAACATAATCAAATTAGCCAATTAGAGTAGATGATAAACATCCATCCTCCTCCATTATCAAACATATAATCGAAACAGGCCATAAAATTGATCTTAACTCGGCTTTGGTAGTGTTGTATAAAAGTGTAAAAGGACGTATACTAAGGTTTATTGAAACCTTAGCCATACGAAAATTCAAACCCCTTTGTGTATTCAAAAACAGAAGGGGTTTTTTGGAGATTTTAGTAATTTTATGGTTGAATTCACGAGCCAATTGAAGCTAGACCAACTTAGAAAACCTGGAAGCACTGGACGGCCGTTTTGTCATATAGTGGGACTCCTCAGCAGTGTGCATCCATGATCCCGCCTCGCGAGATCCGAACCCAGGAACTATCAATCTCGCACGTGAGCACAGTCTGCTTACTCATCAAAATTAGATTTCCTCGGAATTACTATACGAACATTTTTTTGACTCTGAGAAAAGTGTGTTACTAGGATTAGGTAGATTTATTGGCAACCGTAGTTACAAGAATTCAATTTATTGTGTAGAATGTAGATTTAAGGTATTCTTGAGAAAAAAGTGAGATATTTGTTTTCTTCATAAACAATTGTTCTATCTTCATGTATCTAAGCAATAAATTTTAACATTTAAGTCACTTTTGGAGATCAGTTATCGGAGAAACATGTTAATGTGAATTTACACAAAAGCACTCACAGTTGTGCCATATTTATCTAGTTTACATTATGAATACGTTTGTTTTAGAACTCACTTGCAATAGAACTCAATACCCAAAAAGAGTTGAAGGTTTGTATGCTAAAACGGTTTAAATAATTACATAATCTATAATCAAAATGATTCGGTTAAAGATTTAAAAAGCTAACTAGACGTGATTCCTAAATCATTCGTTGATGTGGCATATGACTTTCTAACTCTCCCTCCTGTATTCATTGAATAAAAATACTGAAGAAACTAAGACCATTTCATGTAGATGGATATAATTCTCAGATGACCAAACAATTCTAATTCCTTCCTGTTCTCTTCAGTTCAATCTTCTTAATCTTCTTTTGATAAGCATTCTACTTCTGATTTGTGTTGCATATTACTTACATATGCCAACATAAGAAGCATACACCACACATATGGCGGAAATTAAACTCCGACCAATGCTGAATAGTATTTAAATTCTGCACATCTGATTGGTTATCGAAATATATTAAAATTTTCCTTATATATTAAGAACAAACATGATGTGTACAAACTCAAAAACACCATCCAGTTAAAAACTAACGTAATTTATTACCTCAAACTATTAACTAACTAATACACCATTTGAAGAGATTACGCCTCATCATATTACAAATAATTCAACTTCATCTTGCGTTAACACATAATGGAACGGGTGAGTGTGAATGAAATGGTTTTGAAATTCAATTGTTTGATCTTGATAATACGTGTAGAAATATTGTTTTCGTGCATCTGAGCAATAAATTTCAACATGCTTGATCAGAACTAATCTGTAATTATACTGGCTAGAGTAAACAGTTTCGTTGCTAATATGAAACCATTGACTGAGTAGGACATAGATTTTCAAAGGAAAGTCGAAGCTGAATTTTTCACCATTAAACACAAATAGATAAATGTGAACATTACGGTCTATCGTTGATGACATTCGACAGAAGTTTGTTTATAACGTTTTCTCTTTATTCTCTGATCGATACTCTGTTCTGAAACAAGCAAGTGTAAAGTATGGTGTTGACGAAAACAAATCACTCACAATTTTGTCGTTTGTGACTAAACAAAATATCCCAAGTAAACTAGTGCTATGGTTTTTACACAATTCGTTGCCTCAATATTTGACATATTAGTATTACCGATTACTCGAGTTTTGACGAATTCAGAATTTACGGAAATAGGAATGTATATTTTATTCATAACGTGAAATAAATGGAATGTTTGATTATTATACACTCTTTAAAAATATCTTTATACTACTCTGAACCGAACTGGGATATTAAAATGTTATTTTCGATGTGCCAGTTAGGGTCGACCCAAATCAACATAATTGGGAAATTCACTTAGTATTGTTTGTATGAATCTTCCCATTGAAGTTTTAGGACTGGTGAGCTGGATGTACATGCATCTCAGAGTTGATGTTCACTCTGGGACTCGAACGCAGTACCTTTCGCTTCAAACGCCATCGCGGGCACATCCAGCTGACGAGTCCCAAATAGGACGAAACGCGCGTCCTGGATTCCACTGCTAGCCACTATCTATCTTTGTTTACCAATAATTGGGAAATGTTGATTTCGCCACGAAAATTAGTGTTGTGGGCCTTACAACGTGGCAACGTCAAGAAATTCATGCTTGTTTTCATTAGTCATTGTTGTATGAGATACGCTACATATACTTCATTGTTGCTCACTTAGTTGTCTCTACTTGAGACATGAAGAATCTCTTTCAAGCCCCTGTCCTCTTTCATCTTCATCGAGTGTGATTGTTTTCATTGACGTGTTGCTATTTAATAGTTGCATATCAGTTCAATGGACCTGAATCAGTTCTCATGTTCGAGTTACCTACCGTTCGTCTCTTTTCGCAAAACGTGTTGATTTTAAACATGTGGTGCATTCAAGCACATCGACATTCTATTTAGAGTTTTCTTTGATCTCGTGTAATGAACTAGAACTCAGAAATGGTCAACCAATTTATTGTTAAATATAAAATTACAGAATGTTTTCATAAAATAGGAGAACCATACTTTAAATGCTTTATTTACAAATTTTGCATCATAGTCCTTTAAATTCCATCTGATTCTTCGAATTCACAATTCCTTTCTATTTCCCTCTCTGTTTTATTCAATTCGATCCTCTTAAACATCTGCTACCAGTCATTCAACTTTTGATTTGTGTCACATGCTACTTATCTCTGTCAACATATGTAGCATACACCACACTCGTACATCATCTTAAGTCATCAGCTCTTCCTTACTTTTTATAATTAATTTCTTTATCTAGGTTTCAATAACACGTTTTATTTTCTTGAATGGTTTTTCTTTGCTTAATGTTAATCTACGTGTCGTGCACCCCAAAGTACCCTGGTACGTTCGAGGGTAGGGAGAGTTCGCTCTCTCCCTCGTAATTCTCTCACATGGCTACATGTACTCAACCACTGTCAGAGAAGTCGTACTCTACCTTCTCGAGACGGGAGTGATGTCTACGAAATTAAGAGGACGAAAAGCGAATGTCCGGCGCTTTGACTGGGTCAGTGGACACGAAAAGTCCACCTAGGGGAGTTGGAAAACCCTGATTCCAAACCAATGGTGCACATGGGCTCCAGTATCTTGAGGGAACAACTGATGTATGAACCCATTCTTGGTCGCCGGATACCATGGGACTTCATCTCCTAACGTTCCTCCACTGCTTTGTGGATTAGACCTTTAGGTCGAAGGCTCGTGGAGTGCCCCCCCTAAAAAAACCACCAGCTTCGGTCTGGGCGTCTGGGCAGTATCCCAGCCCTCACACAAAATGGATGATTTATATGGCGCATATGTATTCGGTGCCTCCTTGTGCAGATGTTTATGTGTTTAAATAGAAAAATAGGGAATAAGTATTTGTCATCCGGGAACTTTTTTGATTTTTAATTCCCTGAAACTAGCCTAATTTAACCTTTTATTTAACAGTTACTCTGGTACTTATTTTATCTGCTGGTAATTAGCTAGTATGTTTCCAGAATAACTAAAGAAGTAGAAATTAAAGATAAACGTTTGCATGTTAGTTTTATGTAAATGTGTGTTTCATGTTTCGTCAATATTGTTGTTCATAATTCGATGTAGATTAATTGACTCCAGTATAATAATTATTTGTTATTTATATTGATTTCTATCTAGTTTTATTTAGCCAATTTTTAATAGTGAACAACGTAATTATATTTATCAGTAAAGAGTTGTGGAGATTGTTGAACATCATTGAAGTCATAAACCAATCATGATCTAACTCAGATTGTTCCATGCTTTCAATATAATTATGTTTAATCCAGTTACATGCACCTGAGTCTTGGAAAGTCATTTTGAAAAACGTTTTAGAAATAATTTGTATATTTTTTGCTTAACATAAAGTTTCTGATTCGCTTGCAACATGTAACACATAGTATACCATAAAGGTCATCACTGTTACTAGTAATTTTTTTATACGGTTTTACTGCATTTTATCATGAAGTGTATGGAATCCGACATAAATATTTATACGTCCAGGTTGTTGTATTCCACATCACTAAGTTGAGTAATTTGAAGAGCTTAAAGTTCAGTATAATGTACATAACTTGAAACATAATTTGTCTTTAATTGAAATATCGATCCTCTTACCGAGTTTTATGTGACCGTAGTTATTATTCTGTTTCTTTTTGTATGATTAGCGTATACTTATGTACATAATAAATGCTTGTAACAAAGAGTAATCTGAGATCATATTAGTAAATAGTAAACAATCATGTTAGATTAATTTGTTTTTGGTCAAGACCTAATTCATTAAACTTTCTTATATCACCATACTTTCCGAGTACTACACTCACATGACCATAAGTTTCGATCTGTCCTTGATTGGTTTGTGAATGTTGAGTAATCTATAGTGTGAAAGAGTTCAGGTTTTTCCTCAGGTCTTTCAAGAAACTGAAGTTTGTTTACTTTATTGTTCAATTAAGTTTACCTCAGATATTAATAATATAATAATATATTTGTAATATCCCAATGAGTAGAAAAATCAAGTTTTTTTTTAGTTTTCTACTCAATGGGATATTACCAGTATATTATTTTTATTGAAAACAATCTACCCAATCCTTAGTTTATTTGAAATTATCAAGTCAAACCTTGGTAATGACACCTACAATCTTATTAATAATCGGATCAAATTGTAACTCAGATGCTTTTTTAATCTTAATATGACTTCAATAATTGTCGTTATCCTAAACGACATTTCTTCTTAAGAAAAAAATTCAGATCAATCTTTAAAAATAATATCCTTTTATTGGATTTTGAGTGAATTAGCCGTCAATTCTTACTGTTTCATATACCCTAGTTGACTAAAGTGTAAATGACGAATACAATAATTTAGGTGTATCTCTTACATTTACTGCAAGTCTCTCGTCCAACTTTATTGGAAGGATGTTTAAATGCACACAGAGAATAAATACAATTATATAGTCATACAGTCGCAAAAGGTTCTGTTTTTGGTCATTACTTGTCTGAATATAAGTTTCCTATAACCTTTTGTTAGGATCGACCACGCTTTTTTTATATATTTTTCTCACAATGACGCTCAACAGAATCTCTTATAAGTGTCAGTTGTCCTACAAATATCTATGTCACTTCATGTGACTTCTTATCAAAGAGGATTTGTAGTTATTTTCATAAGTGACTGTTGAGGATCCCATCACTAGAGTGTTATTAAAATGCATTTAGGAAATAAGTTGTGTATGTCCTATTTTCAGTTACTTCTCTCCTTTCATTAATAAGTAAATTTTATTTAAAGAGAGAATTTCTTCTTTGAGAAAATTAATGTTAAATTTTCAAGTATAACTCTAAAGAACTGTGCACAAGACAGGCAATTTATTCTAGAGGACTACTGAAAACTGGGCGAAAAATCGGGTGATACATAAATATTTATGAAGAAGGTTGAATTAAAATGATTGTCAAAAGCAGGTTATCAGTTGTTTATGCACTTAAATACTACATCATGGTTGTTTAAATGTGAGATGGAGCTTGAATTTCATATGTACAGCAAATATCCGGAACAATTAGAATAAAGTATTTTCTTTTAAATTCAAGTTTTCTAGTGGTATTGAAATGTTTCCCTATATTTTTTTAAGTGATTGATTCCATTTTAGTTATTCCTTTCTGAATATATATATATATATATATATATATATATATATATATATATATGCTTACTCCCGTCGCCCCCAATGGAGCATAGGCCACCAGTCAGCATTCTCAAACCCACTCTGTCCTGGGCCTTCCTTCTTAC
The DNA here is from genome assembly GCF_000237925.1 of Schistosoma mansoni. Classification (NCBI taxonomy): domain Eukaryota; kingdom Metazoa; phylum Platyhelminthes; class Trematoda; order Strigeidida; family Schistosomatidae; genus Schistosoma; species Schistosoma mansoni. The sequence goes on along the minus strand of NW_017386036.1, from coordinate 34,223 downwards.
ATCTATCCAATTTTTCTTTGGTCTTCCTCTTTTCCTTTGGCCTTCAGGATCTCATATGAGGCTTGCCTTGTGACGCAGTTGGGTAATTTCCTCCATGTGTGTCCTATCCACTTCCAGCGCTTCTTCCTCCTCTGGAATCTGGTTTGTTCTCTCCCACAGTAAGTTGTTGCCAATTGTGTCTGGCCAACGGATCCGAAGTATTTTGCGTAGACAACTGTTAATAAACACTTGTATCTTCTGGATGATAACTTTCGCACTTCTCCAGGTTTCCACCTCATACAGTAGAACTGTCTAGACATTTGTATTGAAAATTCTGATCTTGGTGTTGGTTGAAAGTTGTTTTGAGTTCCAAATGTTCTTCATTTGTAGATATGCTGCTCTTGCTTTGCCTATCCGCGCTTTCACATCTGCATCAGATCCACCGTGTTCATCAATGATGCTGCCCAGATATGTAAAGGATTTTACATCCTCCAAAGCTTCTCCGTCAAGTGTGATTCGATTGGTGCATGTTGTGTTATATCGGAGAGTCTTGCTTTTCCCTTTGTGTATATTGAGACCTATTGCTGCTGCTACGCTGGTCGTCTTCTCCTGCATTTATTGTTGCGTGTGTGATAGAAGAGTCAGATCATCTGCGAAGTCTAGATCGTCCAGCTGCATCCTAGCTGTCCATTATATCCCGTGCTCCCCCCGGATGTTGACGTCTTCGTGATCCAGTCGATCACCAGGAGAAAGAGAAAGGGCGAGAGTAAGCAACCTTGCCTGACACCGGTCTTTACCTCGAACGAGTCTGTCAACTTCCGTCCATGCACGACTTTGCAGTTTAATCCATATGATGATGATATTGACTATCTTCTCAGCCACTCCATAGTGTCCTCCCGTCCACGCTATCAAATGCTTTCTCGTAGTCGATAAAGTTGATGTAGAGTGATGAATTCTATTCATTTAATTGTTCCACGATGATCCGTTGTTGTGGTTTGGTCTGTACACGATCGATCCTTACGGGATCTAGCCTGTTGGGCGTCTACGGAGTCCTTCATTCTGTTTAACAATATCCTGGTTGAAGACGTTTCCTGGTATTGAGAGTAGAGTGATGCCCCTGTAGTTATCACATCTTCTGAGGCCGCCTTTTTTGGTATTTCGATCAGAAGTCCTTCTTTCCAGTCTTTTGGTACTTGTTCTTTATTCCGAATTTTACTGAAGAGAATTTGGAGTATCTCTGCATTTGTTGCTACATCTGCTTTCAGTGCCTCTGCCGGGATGTTTTCTGGTCCTATTGCTTTGCCGCTCTTGATTTGTCTGATGACCATGCTGATCTCTTCAATTGTTGGTGGGCCAACATCGATTGGGAGGTCCGTAGGTGCTACTTCGATGTTAGGTAGGTTCAGTGAAGCTGGTTGATTCAAGAGTTCTTTGAAGTGTTCTACCCACATGTTCCGTTGTTCTTCAATGTTGGTGATTACTTCGTCTTCTTTGCCTTTCACTGGTCGTTCTGGTTTACGGTAATTTCTAGAGAGCTTTTGTTGTATCATACAATTGTCTCATGTTTCCTTCTGTTGCAGCCTTTTCTGCTGTCATTGCTAAACCTTCCACGTATTTACGTTTGTCGACTCTGATGCTCCTCTTCATTTGCTTGTTCGCCTCATTGTATTCAGCTAGTGCCTTGGCTTTCTCTGTTCTTGTTCGGCAGATATTGATTACTGCCTTCTTGTTTCAACAACAACAGTGATCCATTCCTTGTGATGGTACTTCTTGTGACCCAGAACCTCATGACATGTTGAAGTGATTGCCTCTTTTATCCCTTTCCAGTTGCTTTACATAGTAGTTCCCTCTCTATTGAGTAGAGCGTGAAAGGCCTGGAACCTATTGCTGAGGACTATCTTGAATTCGTTGAGTCTGTCATTATCTCGAAGAAAAGTTGTAGTAAACTTTTGTGATGTTGTCCGCCCCGTTGTCCAATGCTTCTTGAGTTTCAGTTTCATCTTGACGACCAGCAAGTGATGATCTGAGGTCGTATCAGCTCCTCTCTTGATTCTCACATCCTCCATCGTCCCTCTGAAATTTGTATTGATGCAGATATGGTCGATTTGGTTCTGTGCAATGTGATCCGGTGAAGTCCATGTGGCTTTGTGTATGCGTTTGTGTGGGAATACGGTACCGCCTATGACCATTTTGTTGAAGGGACATACGTTTGTAAATCGCTAACCATTTTCGTTCTTTTCTCCCAGTCCATGTCGTCCCATGATGTCTTCGTATCCAGTGTTGTCCACTCCAACCTTGGCATTGAAATCTCCCATCAGAATGGTCAGGTCCTTGGTTGGACACTTCTCGAAGATCGACTGCAGCCTATCGTAGAATTGGTCTTTAGCGTCTTCATCGTAGTCGTCGGTCGGCGCATAGCATTGGATGACGTTCATTGTAATGCCCTCTTTCTTCGCTTTGAAGGAGGCTTTGATGATCCTTGGTCCATGAGATTCCCATCCAATAAGTGCATTTCGCGCTTTTCTGGACAGCATCAATGCAACTCCTTGTGTATGTTGGGCATTTTCTTCTTCATGACCGGAGTGTAACAGAAGTTCCCCTGAAGATAGTCGTTGTTGTCTAACTTGCGTCCAATGTGTTTCACTGATTCCAAGCACCTCCAGGTTGTATTTTCTCATTTCTGCAGCAATTTGGAAGACTCTCCTGGTCTCCCACATTGTCCGGACATTCCATGTACCTAGATAAATGGTTGCTCTGGTTTTAAGAAGGTGCATCGGCCTCATGACTTCCGAAGAAACTCGGCTTTCACTATGAGAAGTCATAACTCTTCTAAATGAAGACCTTCTAACTCCCAGGGTAGATTTTAAATGGTTTGGATAATCTTTCCTGGTTAACGTTTTTTTAGTGAGTTAGTTTTCTACGGGTTGGAGTTGCTAACCCCATGCATAACCCTCCTCCTCTATCCGGGCTTGGGACCGGCAGTAGCCCCATTAGGAGCTACAGGTGGAGTATTTTAATTAAGTAGCTTATTAATAACTTAGACACTAAACATTCTTTGTTAATCGCTTATTAATAGACTAGGAATCTTTATTTGATCATACATTCCAAGTATAAGAGTACTTAATTAATAACCAGTGATTCATTTTCGTTCAGTGTTTGAATCATTATAAAATAATGTAAATTGTCTTATTTATTGGCTTGCATAGAAGGGATATTATGAAATTTACCGAAAATGTTATAATCTATGACTTTTATTATCTTTGCAAAACATGAAACATAATCTCAAAAACATAAGAGAAATAGCTCATATTAAAAGCCCAACTAATTCAGTTTGTAAATTTAATATGCTTAATTTTTCTGCGATTATATTCTAAGATCACTTAATATTCATCATTTTACCATACAGTTATAGCCTTTTAGCTCATGAATCAATCCTAATAAAAATTTTATCGTTGAATCGATTTGTATACAAAGAGTACATTTTACTTTCCTTATTATTAGATAAGATCAGAGTTTAACAAATTTGTTCTGGAACCAGAAAATGAAGTGGATTTATCAGATGAAGTGAAAGTATTCATTAAAGACGTCGAGAAATATGACTTCATTAGACTAAGTCTTCCTGATATAAACGGAATCCATCTGAGTAAGTTGCTTCCTACACGTTTTGCCAAGAAGTTGGCGATGGGTCAGGTAGAAATTTATTCAGGGTCCATAGCATTTGGACCAAGATTTGAAGTAAGTGAATATAAATCACGATTTTTCTTGAAAATATACAAATCTCATGTACATACAATTTAAGCCCGTGGCTGCGTAATCCTTATTTGATAAGAAAAAAAAAATTGTTGACGCTTTTAGATGTTCCACCTAGGTTAAAACGTCTAAGGTAGAATACTCACCTGAAAAATCGATATACTTCAGATCCCCATTCTTTACGGCCAAAAGTTTGTATTCAAGAAAAATACCCATTTACTGAATAATTTGGTTGTCCTATAGCTATATTTAGAATATATTGCCACTTGTAAAACCAATCTCTGAAAGGCTGTGATTATGACTTTCTTGAATGATGGAGCCTCACGTGGCAATATTGTTTCCGTTGTTTATAAGAACTTTCTTGAAATACAGTAGAAATTAAAACTATGAACATAATTTTTCTTATCGTAAAGGATAACACTATTATTGGCTTAAGCGAAGGAGCAGGCAAATAGAATCCAAGGATATATTCAATCGGTTATGACCAGGAAGTCTAGTGAGAAAATATTTTTCATCATTTTACATAAATTGTTATGCTACTTAACCAAGCAGTTTTATCTCGTTCATAGCAGTAGTTATATTCCATCTGTTTAGTTCTGTACAGAGTCATAGTTATCGGTTCCTATTATTCCAGTTTCTTATTTGAATGAAGTCTGATGCGTTGTGGCTGATAGGTCACAACAGACTACTGAATAGAAATTTACTATGCGTATCGTTGATACAAAAGATATACTTCATTAATCAAAGTAGTAATGATGGTGAGGCCTAGTGGTGCTTCAGGACAGTAAACAAAGTCAATCCAAACTTTTAACAAGTTATCAGTCACTTCCAGTTTCGATAGAAACTCACGAGTAGTTAAGCTAATTAAATGTAATATCGTTATCAAATTCTATCTGCACCGATCTAAAGCCCATTTAATCATGTTGGAATTCCCCTAAAGTGATCTATTTGTTGACAATTTTATAACTTTGTGATATTCTGTTTACTAACTGAAGTACTTTTGTTATGAACCCAGCATTTGTAAAATATGATAACAACACATTGAGTACATTATTTGTACATTTTCCTTGAATCGTTCTTTACAAAATCCATCATTCTTTTATCCCTATTGACACTCCAACTTTTTTTTCTTAATTTCCTCTTCTATCAGTAAGAATCTTACTTCCAATTCTTGATACATTCTACTTATAACTGTCCGTGTTAGTAGCACACATCACACTTCTAGTAAATTGAAATTATGGTTTAAACAGTATTTTAGAGGTATCTAATCCACAGTTATGAAGTAGATCTTTAGAAGTTCATATTTTCTTGTTTAGGTTTTACAATTTAACTCCTCTGCAAATTTTATGATTAATTATTTCGATAAGTGTACCTCATTTTGTTTTCATTTTGCGAAAAACCATCAGTCACAATAAATTTGAGCTGCCTTCATATTTAGATGGTCAGCATCCCAGAAGTGGTTGAAAAGAAACATATTAACAGTGTTTTGAAGCCAGATTTTTCGACTCTACACCCATGTCATTGGATTTCACAAAAGAATTATCCTCACCCACAAAAGGACAATAAAATGGTTTTGAACGCAGAAGAAGGTGGTAAATATTCATTTTGTTCTGTTTTATGCGATGTATACTGGCCTAATAACCAGCCTGTGTATGCCTACCCAAGATTTGTTGCTCAGAGGCTTATCAAAGAGCTGGAGGATAAATATAATCTACGGTTATATTCAGCTTTTGAACCGGAGTTTAGAGCTTTTGTAAAGGGAAGTTATGAAACATCGTGTTTAGAACCAAAGTCGGAAGATGTGACCCAATTTATTGACCTTAAAAAACCAATCCCTTGGACAAATTTTAGAGACATGTACAGAACAAGTTTACTGTCCGTTTATGAAAACTATTTTGCGGATATTGATTACAATATGCAGCTAGCAGGGATCGATATACAAGATTACAGTAATGAAGATGGTGAAGGACAGTTGGAATGTCCTTTAATACCAACATGGGGATTGTCCGCTGCAGATAATTATTTTATATTGAAACAGGCTGTAAAAGAAATTGGAAGTAAACACGGGATGGAAATTTCGTTTATGACTACACCATTACTGGATTCCAGCTCTAGTGGGTGTCATTATAATCATTCTCTGTGGTATGCTAATAATAATCGCAATGCATTTTACGACGATAAAGGTAAGTCTCGATGGATTGATTTTGCAAATATTTCGGTTTACTTAAAATCTCCGCCACTGAATAATTGTCTGGTATAACGAACATCTTTCTCGAAATATCCTTCTTTCAGATAACGACAGATTTCTGGAATATATGGAAGATTTGATCAGAATAGGTGTAATTAATTTGACAAGCAAAATTGTTTGTCCACATATGTAGTGCTTTTAATTATTCAAACTAATCATTATGCAATGTGTAAAGATATTTCATCTGAACTGAGTTATTCTTCTACTTGTAGTTTGCAAAATCCTTTTGTGTTAACTTTGATACATAAATATTTATTATCTACTTTAGAATAGATTATTAAACCGTTTCACTTTACATCTGAGAAATATATTCCACCCTAAAATAGTATCAATCATTAGGACAACAAAATCAGAGAGCACATGAAAAATGCATGCAGCGGAATGAATTTATCAACCCTCTCTCTCTCTCTCTCTCTATATATATATATATATATATATATATATATTAATATGTTATTTAAATTTTCTATGCATATAATATAAACTGAACATAAATATTGGAAATTAAACTACATTTAACCTTTTTTAACATCTCAGATCCTGATCGATTATCTACTCTAGCTCGTCACTGGATTGGAGGCATCTTGGAACATTTGCCAGCTATGTTAGCTATTTCTTGTCCAACAGTAAACTGCTATAGAAGACTCCATAAACATCTTGCTCCCTCCTGTGTGAATTGGGATTTTCACGATAGGTATATATCAATTCGTGTAAAAAACTTAAATGAGAAACAGACATACATAGAAAATCGTATACCATCCTCTGCATCTTGTTCTTACCATGTGCTTGCTGCCACAATAGCAGCTGGACTGGATGGCTTGGAACGTCAGATATACCCTCCACCTTCAGGTTTGAAACTAGAAAATGATAAAACTGGTGTCTGTAAAGTACTTCCCAATACAATTCAACAGGCTCTACGTAGTCTCACGGATGACAAGATACTTGTGAACAAGTTGGGAGCAGATTTTGTCGATTGGTATATTCAAGTAAAGAAGAATGGAGATTTGTCATCTCTTGGTCATTTGAATATACATGATAATACTGAAGAAACACTGGCTTATGAAAGATATGAATATTTCAATTTTATGTGACTCACTTCAAAGAACCAGTTTATTCCATCTAAGTAGAAAACAATGGTGATTTTTCCAGTAGCTATTACACGTAAAGCTACTTTCAAATTTTTATCCTCTCACTTCTTGTAACTCCCATTCTATTACTCCTATTTCACGAAGTCATTCCCACATTACTCCTAAGGTGGAGTTGACTACTTTTACACTTCATCCCACCATAATCAACTACATTTTTAAAAGAATATTATTAATGTGATAAACAGTTTAATAATAATGAACTTAAAATGAGACTAATTTGATGTTTGTTTTATTAACATAATGCTTTTGAAGGATATAGTGAATCTCCTAGTTAGGGTGTATAGACGTTTACCTGAACAGAGAAAAATAGATAACGTGTTTATCCATTACATACAGCGGATTAGAATGACGTTATTCATATATTTTAAGTAATGTCTTTATGTTGTTGTTTAGTGTTGAGTATTAGTCGGTAGACTGGTTTTAGCACGACTGTAATTATATAATCTAAGTTCGTAAAATTTCGATAACCAAAAGTTTTACTGTAAATTCTCTCGATAGTTTAATCATCTTACAACTAGCTTCATTCCGCTTTCTTCAAGGAGTTTATTTAATCTAACCGGAAAAATAGTCTCAAACAACTGCTACATAGTTTTCAAATAATAACACATAGGTTTAGGTTTATACTGAAAAACTACACAAGGATTTCGATTACATTAAAATAGTTTCACAGTTTTCACTGAACATCAAACTTTAAATGTAGGGTTGAAACGTGAACAGTGTGGTACAAAAGGTTATTTGAGGATGACTTTATTAGTCTATCATTTGATGAGGAGGTCAGTTTTTATAAATAGTTTCCTATCCTCAAATACAATGAGTCTACTATTTATTTGAATGTATTTAAAAAACATAAATACCGGTACAAATAGGTCTCAAAGTAAATATGTATCACACAAATAAAGAGATGAAAGTGTTATGAGATAGTGGAATGAGGAGGGAGTATAATCAAAAATAGATGAACCAAGAGAAATAAGTGAACGAGAGTAACATAAAACAGGAGGTACATTTCAGCTAAGAATACAACTAGGAATAATTCTTACACTTCGGTGATTTCATTAACTTTTTCTTAAGAATATAAAATAAAAATACAGTAGGATTGTCATTGGATTCTATTCTGAACTATACCTAATAACATGTCAAGTCAGTGAGTTGCATTATACCACGAAACTCTACCGGGGAGTTATGATGGACCTACAGATTACTGTCCTATACAGCTATCTTTCTTACCACTTCAAATATTGTCCAGCGCTACGGCTTGTGATGTGCATCAGTCGTTGCCTTCTATAAAATCAGAACAAACTGGTCGACCAGCTGGACTGTTCCTTGATAATTTCTGCTCATACTATCTTCCAGCAGTTGCCAAACGCAGCTTCTCTTTCTAAATCATTAGGGCTTTCCGAGCAACACCTCACTCAGTTTTTACGCAAAATTTGTAACGTTTATGTACCTAATAATCTACTTTTCATGCAACTGATTCCCTTTACGAATTTGAATATAACCTAAACGACGACTGAGGCGGTGGTTTTGACTTAATTCAAACCTACTTTTACTATAAAATGTTCTGGTTTACTGGATTAAACCGACGTGCCTCAATGAGTTATAAGGTACCCAGGGAAACCTGCTGTTTGAGAATGGAACGTTTAGAAAACAAACAAGAGACATGACTCATCATTTCCATAGAGTCATGCTAACTCATCTGATGGTCATCTATTCTTTCCAGTGGACTAACTGCTAGTCTTAAACTTGGTTTGATTTTTGTTGCGACTTTAAGCCCGGTTAATTATCACATGATTTATTCGCCAATCAGAGTACGACTTATGCAATCTTAGAACTGTGCCAAACCACTGACTTATGGACCGGTATGGGCACCCTAGAGTCATTATGGGCCCTCATCTTTCTTAGCCCTGCCCGTTGAGTCCAGAACGCCAAAAACAGCTTCCATTATACGACTCATTTATTTCAAGCATGCCTGGTTTACACAAAAGTCAAACTGACCACACCATACCATAAAATAGGAAATAACATTTGTACAAGATGTAGCTAAAAGTGGCTGTGATTATGCATAACTTAAGAATACGAAGTCGTATAATAACAGTCTATAGGTCAAAATAAGGCTTATTATAAGAGGAACATAATATAAGAGGAACATAAATATACATAATCTAGTTACATAATGGTTATATATATATATATATATATATCATATTAGTCTATTTATAGTTCTCAGAAGTTATCCGTAGTTTAATCTTCACTAAGATATAGCAATTTTGGTTACAACGGAAGCTACAGACAATTTTCTGATATCATTCATTTAAGGACGTGACATTTGCTGGCCACCAAAATGAAGATTATCCTGGGGCAAACCAAGATACGATTAGAAAACTGGAATAATATCACATGTTGGTATGCGAACATGGTGGTTGTATAAAAAGTTCTCCGGTTTTCACAGTGGTTAAAGAAGATATTTTAAGGAATTATTAATGTTGTTTCCCATTTATCTCTCAAAGTCTGATGATACATGTGTTTTATATTTCACACATTTGGGTGCATAATGTCAAATGATTCAAGCTAGTTCGTTTTGTGTTAAGTCATTTAGCGGTAGACTGAAAATGGGCCATTACTATCTTATAAGTAAGTATTTTACATTTCAAAGGCACTCTAAGACGTTTTAAAAATAGATATTCTTTTATTAATTCTATGGTAAACGTATTTTAGACCGAATCACCCATTTATAGAGTATTATGTAACTAAGTATGTTTGATTTAGTTCTACGTATCTTGATTTGGCTCCAGGGTAAAATAGTGAGGCTAAATAGACGAATTAAGAATATAACGGTATTAAATGACCAACTGTTTCAATTCTCTTCTCTGGTTATTTTCATGAAGCATTCTACTTCACTTTTGTATCCTATATGAAGAGTTTAGATTAATAATTACACTGTTGGAAAAAACTCAGTGATTGGGAAACAATTTCAGAACGTCATAAAAATATTTGTAATAACTCTCACATTTCTTATTGTACAGTTCTCAATACGTTTTCGCTTCCTTTTAGGTTTTTAAACATATTGTGCACGGAAGCTGCAAGTTAGGTTGGTACAATGCACAATAATATAACCATATAAACTACCAGTCATACAGAAAGAAATTATAGGTAACAACTGTGTATGTGGCTATCTTAATACATATGTAATTAATTTGTTTACAATAACAATAAATATTGTCTTAAATTTAATCGTTTCAAGAAAGAAAAAAGGTAATTCGACGAAGAAAATTTTCTTCGCGACGATTTCATTTAATTAGGCTGTTCAATAGTATTTGTAGTTAATTCTACTTGCTAAAATAATAATCTAAAGTAAAACAGAATACTTGAAAACTATTTAAACAAATAAATTTAAGTATAGGAATGTTGTACAGTTCAAGTAAATCAAATCATCCAAAACAAAATTCTTCCTTCTTTAATGACACAATGGATCTATTTCGTCCTTTGATCGTCATACCCTTAACTGCACACAAGACCAAGTTGGTCGCTTTCAAATCCCTCCTACACCTAATAACTCAAATCCCTTTGATCGTCATCGTTTATGATATTTTGTGTAGGTCTATTAAAAAAGATTTAACTGCTTTGATTTGCTTTTATGAGTCAAACAACTGTCTGTACATTTAACCACTTACACATTGCTCAGTAAGAAACAGCTTACGAAAAACCTAAAACTCCCGAAACGGTTTATCAAAAGCGTTTGTGACCGGCAAAAAGATGGGGTTTATGATACATATATATAGCCTCATAATGTGTGTTTCACGTAATTTTTGACTGCGGAGGATAATGTACTACGTTAAACTCACATAGCTTATCCTAGATTCCGAACAAGCCAATCTATTCATTCTTCTTAAATCACATTTTGACCTTGTTACTTATTTGCTTATTTATCCTGACTGCTTTCAAATGAGCGTATGTATGTGCACATATTATACTACTAATCAAATGTCTGTTACTTATTTTCATCTGGCTATAAATACTGATAAAAGCTTGATTGAATCGAGTTGGCTCACTTGCCTTCTCCACCGCGCATCATTTCTCCTCGCCCTCTTCTCTTCGTTTCTTCGCTCATTTATCTAGATCAACAATTGTGTAGTGACCTGCTTTTCTCGACGAGAACGCGATTGGTATAATGGAAACAATTATTATTATAACCAATTTTACCAGTGATTGTTTTACTGTACTCGTTGTTGTTTAACTTAATCAAAATCACTTCTCCTTCCGCTGTTCATCTTCTTCGTTCGAACATTAATATGCTCTGCTCTTCTTGCCTGTACTCGTTGGCACGTCTCGGTATTCTTTCGATATCACGAGATCGCCAATAAATATACTTTGTCTGGACTAATTACAGCCTTCTAGTTTACGAGCTAGCTAAGGAACGAAGTCGTTTTCGGGCGCGTTATTTTATTGTAGTGGTGATCATAGTCAATCGAGACTCGACACCATCTACAAGCTGTTGCTAATACATTAGTCAAGAAATCCTTGTGGTTACTACTTAGATTGAGAGACTAGATTTACAATCAAAATAGCCTATATTATATCCGATTGTGACTAAATCTAAGTATTAGTTCAGTTACTGACGTGATCTTAGTAGAATTGGCCAGACGATAGAGTTGGTCGGGTAAATTACTGAGGTTTGAAACATCACAGAAGTTAACAAGCAATCACAGAGACGAATCTTTATTCCCGGCATATGATATATAGAGAACGAGTTCTGCCGACAAATTCTTTAGTCTCTTTCTCACTCAAAAATGTTAGGTATACCTTCTTACTCACCTGACTCAACGAAAAACCTGAAGGAAACACCATGTAGTGTGATGAAAACAAAACGGGTCGGTATAGTAATGTATTGTTCTGAAAGATAATGAAGTGAACTAGAACTTCCCTCATCTGTTACACTTAGTTCTCACAAGTGAAATCCGTTTTTATCCCATTCTAGCTTAATCAAGCAAAGTAAGTCCGTTTAAGGTTCATTGTTTTCATTTGCTGATTAATTACTTTAAAATAACTTGGTGACGCATCTTTATCTTTTTGCAGCCACTTAACTCCCGGTCTGTTTATTGATGTCTTTGTTTTGGTTTTTACTTCCTGAAAACCTATATTCTGTGTATCATAACTTAAATTTTGTTTCTCACCATACCACCAACTTATTAGCTAAGTGTAGGAATTTTTCAGGCATAGTCAAACTTTGGAGCCAGGATGAAACTTTGGTAAGTTCAACATGATTTCAGTGGACATTTATCGATGTGTTTATCGTAAGTAATTAAATTTGTTGTTTTACTAAGCTTGGATCAGCCATGGTTATTTTTGACGAAAAGAACTTAAGTACAAGGCGAATAACACATGTGCTCTACTAAATGGTGCCTTGTAGTTTGAAGCGGTCAGAGCATTATTTTGGCCTTGGGCTAGTAAAATGTCACTGGATACGAAGGAAGAGTAGTCCACGTAGAGTGTTAACTGTGGAGTGTGGCTTCAGCGTTAGTTGATTGGTCACATTATTCCCACCTAACTCGAGTAGACCCCAATCACTCGACACAGACCACCTGCGTTGATGATTTACAATAGAAAAACAATGGCAGGATATATGTAAGCACATCTTATGAGTCCTAAAAAGAACAAAAGTACCGTGCTTGTTTTACATCTCTGTCAATGATAAAAACACGAGTGTGCCTTATGAATCCTGTCCTGAGTTCGGATGATATATTTCACCTCATCAATTTTTCGTTCACTGTCTTTGACAGTAAGTAACTGATGACGGAGAGTTTAGCCAACACACTGTATCAAACGAATACACAATGTTCCACTACGTGAAAAATAATGGAGCGCTAGACTATAATAAAAGATTTAATTGTGATAATATACCAACAGCGTCGGGCATATTGTCCTTCTTTGTGGTTGGGGTTTTTTAACAAGCTCGTTTACGTTAACCATACTTTTATACTGGACGTTACTTAAGTTGTCAGGGATTAGCGTGTTCGAGTTTCGTTTGGTCTAGCAATCTACAATTACAAGTAGTTAATAGTTCCAACCACAATTGTTTATCCGGATGAAGGACATAACGAGAATATCACGGTAATCTGTAGACGTAGATAGTAAATATACTGGAGTTCTGTTATCGTAACAGCAAGTAATTGAGAACAAGAAGCATATGTATGCAGCAGTGTATTTGTGAGCGATAATCAGTATGCCATGCTGCGGGGGATTCAAAACGGAAACGGAAAGATCCAGGGTCATGCGTTTTTATACAACTATTTTACAGTCACTCGTAGAAATGTACAAATTATCAGAATTAACAAATGAAATGCAAACAGTAGCCGAAACTAGTTACAAAATAAGTCTGTCCTATCTCCACACTCTGACACAGTTTTTCAAATTTCTCGAACCGATGAGTATCCCTCGTTCTACCAATTGAAGAAACCTGACTAGTAGTTAATAGTTCATTATTTAAATCATGAATGGTCCAGTGGAGCGCGAGGTTTTATTTTCAATCCCACAGAACTTTCCAACACTCAATATAAAGTAATAGGAAGTGTAGTGCCTATACAAATTAAGGAAGCGAATAAGTACTTAAGCTATAATGTTTTGAAATTTACTCAAGTGTTTGCAATCGACTGTTAACCAACTGACTTAAGTTGTTACAAATCCCTAAAATCTTTAAAACACCAGACGACTCATCCTCGCTGTTTTCGACTGTAGGGTGTAGGTATCGTTGAAACCAGATTAGTTTATCTGTCTTGTTTCCGCAAAAGTACTGTATTCATAAAAATTTCACATTTATAAATTTAATACCAATTATTCTGAACGCGGGAAATTGATCTGTGTTTTCAACAATACACGGCATTATGACACTAAACTAGATAAACATGAAAGTTTCCCTTTCAATCCTAAAAAACTTGAGTTTATTGTTACCTTGACGCTCCTCATTGTTCAAATAAAATTTTTTCGAAGATATCTGACTGAAGATGATGGAGAAGTTATAACAGATGATAATATCTAACATCATTGAGGCATAATTTCTACAAAAAGAGATAAAGTAAAACAATTCTAATCCTTTTTCACGATGTTAAATAGTCTAAGATCGTTTAAGAAATGTCGTGTATGTATCGATCAACAAATCCGAAAAATTAATAGCTCTCTATGTCTTCGACATTTGGTGCTGAATGCACTAGTTTTAATGCACTCACCTAGCTGAAGGCACTCGGTCATGCATCCACACCAGATCACGAGTGAGCACATCGTGATTCATTTCTCCTACAACAGCTAGCCAGCTTAGATTAATCACTTCTTGATATATCGATATTCTATCGAATATATCTTCGAGTCTGTTCGCTTCTGACTTCTTATTTCACTAGGTTGTTACGCTTTGATTATAGAAGGTGTTACTGGTTAACGTGTTGTCAAACTCCGAATACTTATGGCAACTTTCCTATTGTTTGAGTGTGATTTACGACGGCCCTGAGGTACCTTTGTTTGAGCGATCAACTCATTTGCATGACTTCTGTCCAAAACATATATTTGGGGTTACCTCTGGTTTCTATAAGACCTGGATTGTTAAAGTTTCCATTCATTTTAAAGACGTCCCTACCTACGGCAGAAATGTCAGGATTCTTATGTTATTTGTTAAAGGAAGCCAAACGACCTGATCGATAGGACAACATTTAGCACCATTGGCAGCGCGTAATTCGTCTTACTGTGCAGAATGCACTGTATACACCTGTCTCTAACCGATACTCCAAACTCCGTGAAAGACAGAAAGTATATACCCGGAGTATTGAAGGGCTGTAGGTTCAAATTTTGATTGCCTAATTCTCAAGGTCCTGCACAGTTGGGCCATAGTCATAATTAGGGGCTTGTTTACCATGTCTAATAAACAGTACCAGTCAAGCATACAGTTACCTAGGATGACACAGCCTTCCAGACTCGGAAGGCTGGAGACACAACTTAACAGAGTGTCATATTAGCCTAAGGGAGATATTCTTTAGTGGATGTCATGAACAGACAAATTACGTAAAGATGACACAAGTATTCGGAGTTTGACAACACGTTAACCAGTAACACCTTCTATAATCAAAGCGTAACAACCTAGTGAAATAAGAAGTCAGAAGCGAACAGACTCGAAGATATATTCGATAGAATATCGATATATCAAGAAGTGATTAATCTAAGCTGGCTAGCTGTTGTAGGAGAAATGAATCACGATGTGCTCACTCGTGATCTGGTGTGGATGCATGACCGAGTGCCTTCAGCTAGGTGAGTGCATTAAAACTAGTGCATTCAGCACCAAATGTCGAAGACATAGAGAGCTATTAATTTTTTGGATTTATTTACATCTACTACAGTTTTTCCTCGTATTGGTTGATGATTTCATCGTTTGGGCTACGCTCTTTTTATGCCTTCACTGTCCACGAACTGAAAAATTTGCACAGCCAACATACGTTTTTTCATTTATAGTTCACTCATGGTCCGTTTTATGCAGCAAATTCTGTCGCGACTTGGTTGGATTTTACGTGATCAGGAGGAGGCACAATGAAATCTTGATTTGAGACAAGAGAAACCCACAAAACAGTGTAAAGATAACAGACCGACTTCAAGAGAGAAGTTATTGCTTTCTGAACATCAGTCAGAAAATGCCTCAAACATAAGTAATTGTACTGATCTTCACCAAAGAACCACATAATCCACTAATAGGATGGTAAACCCACGCAACCGAAATCAGCAACTTATCCTACGAAACAAACAAGCAAAAATTACGACGAATGTCATCCAATGTTACGCACTCATCAATGATGGAAATGGTGATAAGGGTCAGTCTTATGAGAGGCTGAATTTCATCAGAGAGGTATGTTAAGAGAAACATCTAATCATCCTGATTGGAAACGTAAGCGCCAAAATCGGGTTGAATGACATAGGATATGAACGCTTCATGAGGAGATATGAAATGGGATGAAGAAACGAGAGCGGTGAAAGAAGTGTAAATATGTATGTAAGGTCTTTTTCGAAAGTTTTATGTATGAAAATCCCTCCGCGTACACACGACTGTAGTTCACTCTTCTACAATTAATATAAGCGCGAAGAACACAGACATGGACGACTCGTCATAAGCCCATAGTATCATTTACGCACTAAAATATCTTCAGAGCAATTAACATACTTTCTGTACGATGAGCATTCAAAGGCGAAGTCACTTCTGTCAATTAAGGAAGTTCATACTCTGAGCGTGTCCTCAAAATAACTTACATTTCCTGACTCATGACTTTGCCTCGTAATTTTTTGAGGGTTTACTATGCATATCACGAAAATGCTTCATATTACATTCATTTGTTTCGTGGGAGATAATAGCATATAATTGAGGCAAAGTGTGCATTCAGTTCACTGACCTGGGATATTTTCTCTAGCATCAGAGTAAGGCTCTTAATATAATTTTGAACTGGATTAGGAATATGTGACCTGTTTGTAATAGCTGGTACAAAATTCTTCAACGAGGCGTTGTTGTTATCACTGAAAATGATAAATCTACACATGTTTTCCGCTATGAACACAACAGTACGCCAAAAATATAGTGTGCAAAAGTTTATTGGGTAAATGGACTGAACACGTAACGTCAAGAAATGCAGTAAATTCATTACATTTTAGCTTATCTCCAATTTTCCTTGAAGATTCCTTCATGTGGTTTGAAGATCTGTGCCACAGGTCTTACTTTTAGAGATAGTTTAGAAAATGGAAATTACGTTTTCAACTAGGGGTAGAGGAGTTAGTTCAAGTTGCTAGAACAACTGTATAGTAGTTTGACTTGCGCGTAATTATTAGTTACGGATGTTCTACCAAAAGTGAGTGTATTCTGAAAAATAAAAATGACTTGATTTCATAAGTGAGCAATGAGAATAAGTTTTTCAGTTAATAGTGGACGGCCCAAGAAATTA
The DNA here is from genome assembly GCF_000237925.1 of Schistosoma mansoni. NCBI lineage: Eukaryota > Metazoa > Platyhelminthes > Trematoda > Strigeidida > Schistosomatidae > Schistosoma > Schistosoma mansoni. The sequence goes on along the minus strand of NW_017386036.1, from coordinate 17,145 downwards.
TGTTTGTGTCCGGGTGATGTGCAGTATCTACTACGAAACAAGTGTTTTCCAACTTTACGATAGCTAACGAAATAGAAGATGAAAGTCAAGGATGCATGTCAGAGGAAGGGTGTTGAAACCCATGATGTCCGAAATCAGTAACTAGCTAGTTATTCATTAAAGTCTCAAGCAAATCCTTAATGAACTTCAATTCGCTCATATTCTCCTGTATGTGCTATATAATAACTTGAGATTTCGAAAACCTTGCAATCTTATTAACAGAAAAGACACATCTGCTAACATGATATATACCAAGTCGCTGAAAAGCTTGTTTTAACCAATAAAACAGAGAGTTGGCTATCAAGTTGTAGCCCCGTCATTTCAATCCTTATTTGATCCAGGTTTTTATATACGCCTAAAGACTAAAACGTATGGGTGTACTTTTAATTATGTTGTGATAATACATAAATTTACTATCAATTATGAAGTCTAAATTTAGTTCAGTACCTTATCATTTGTTGTGTTCAGTCAGATACTGCTTGAATACATGTACTCAAGCACAACTGCAGTTGTGTTCCCGTTGAGAAATACAGATTTTCTGCATCAATTACACTCAACAATAAACTTCCGGGTGAATGGCTTATTTTGTCAATGGTTATCTGACCTATTCAATCGTATCCATTCCCTCTTTTGATTTGATTATTTAGTTATTATAGATTATATATATATATATATCAAACCTAGAGTATATACTCTATGTATGGTGATTATAATTTCCTCACTTTAACATGATTAATTTTCTTACTGATTTTGGTGAGTTAGTGAGAAAATATTCTGAGACATACTTCTTGGTAGACGATCGCGTACCAGAAAAACCACTCATTGATGCCTGTAGATGACCCAATGGTTACTCATAGGGAGGTTATATTCATAACCCTCAATGTTCGCTTTATGTTTACTAATATTCAAACATTTTTAAGTAATTTGGTAGTAAGCCAAACAGTTTGGCAGTTTTCGTACCTTTAAAAGAATAAGGTGAGAATAAAATGTTATTTTCTGGTGGTTAACTTATTATGCAAGGCACAAACTGAGTCATATGAGCTACTCAGACAGGGTTTTTATGGTGTTTGATGCTGACAATTCAAATCTATATAACTGTGTACTCATTTTTGAGTCGAATATTCGACTGAACATATGACTGTTAGATGCATTCATTCAATTCCATTGGCTAACTTGTACTGAGTTGCTCAACTAATTCGAGTCCGTTATATGCGAATCTTTCCAATATTCCTTTGCTTCGTTGTCTTCTTATCTATCTATCTTTTTATCAAGAATATGCATATTCCTTTATTATGTTAATGTATAAATACATGAAAAATCCTAACAAATTGACACTCTAGACAGTTCAAGTCCATTTCATTACGATGCAGATAAAGCCGGTATAATCCAGCCCTCGGTTCATTTCACCACAATATCATTTCTAGTCATTCTAAGTGCCAATATCAATGTGAATTCAACTCAATTACAAAAAGGTTTAATTCTGGTGCCAATCTGATGCTATTATTAATTCAGTCCACTTGTGTTTAATTCCCTCTTATTATACTCCAATTATTTATTGCTACTGTAATTGCTAGCTAACTCAAGCACTTGAATATGCATTCGGAAGTGTTCATGTTCTATTTCTTATTCATTTAATCTGCTCTCAGTCATCAAGTATTAAGATAACGAATATAACAAACAGCATCGTTAGCATAGCACATAGGAATCATATTATAGCTATATGAAAGAAATATATATGCAAAATTCAGTATTACTAACACGCAATATCAGTTGTATGTTAGGAGCAGTCCATCTCCAGATAATTCTCATGCGTCTACTTCACACCATGAAACAATTCCAAATGTTATGTCCTGTGGGAAGCAAGTCGTAAAAGATATTTCCAGTTCAAATTATGATTTGAATCAAACGGAAGGTGGTAATACAGACATTACAATGCTAAGATGTCATGTTTGCCCTAATGACTAATACTTTGCACAATACATACAGTGCAATTAATCTGAAGGCAGATGAGTAATATATACCCTAACAAAACGACCAATAAAGAAGAGAGACATTCAGCAATTAGCTACTTGTAAAAAGAGAGAACTGCTGTTTATTGCAGTTAAACTTCTATTTCATGGTACTAATATGACAACCATAAATACTAAGTCTTGCTATTAGGATATAATGGAGCTCAATTCATTTTAAAAACCAATGTCATTTATTCTTTATAGTGACAATGAATTATTCACATCCATATGATTAAATACAAGTATTCATTAACATCCATATAATATGTTTGGATTCTTACTTCAAATTCGAATGGTCATACAAATCCAGTTACACGGTTATTTGCTTAAAGATAAGGAAATTCGGAATTTTAAAAGTGATAGTGAAAAAAATCTAGTGTTTTCCCATGGTTTATTTCACCACATAGGCGTTCTGCAACTAGTGCATGACAATGACAACAAAGTGGAGTTCCATATTTCTTTTCACAATCAAAAGCTTATTTTAAACAAAGATGGATAGTGGATAGCAGTGGAATCCAGAACGCGCGTTTCGTTCTGTTTGGGACTTGTCAGCTGGATGTACCTGCATCTGAGAGTTGATGTTCACTCTAGGACTCAAACCCAGTACCGCTCGCTTCAAACGCTATTGCGTTATCCACTTAGCTACTGAGTCCCGACAGTCATCTTTGTTTATAATGCTTGTGAATTGAGGCAGTATTGAAGCAATACACACAGTATGCACATACGCCAATGAGAGACTGATCAATTTCAGTTACATTTTTTATCGCCTATTATATTCTCCTTACTTATCATAGAGATAGTGTCACAGCAAATGTTAGTTTTATACTGTTCCAATGAATAAATAGGCAAATAAATGTTTGGACAGGAGGCAAATATATGAGAAAGCACCTAAACCAGTAGATTATTTGCAATATAATAAACTTGTATAGATCAAATGTCCACATTTTCTGTTATAATCGATAAATTTTGGGTTTATAATTAGCATGTACTTTATAAAAAGACGGATAAATTAATGCGTGTGATACATTTGATGAAGTGTAAAAAGGCCATATTCTAATTTGTGATTGAATTTAACTTTTGATCATATTATTTACAGTTTAATAGAAACTAAGTAAAAATATAGTGCTTCATTTTGTTTTTTAACTTTATATTGTAAATATTTTCTCCGCTTTTTATCTCGATATCCATTTTAATTACATTTTCCGTGTAAATAATAAAGCCCCAGAAGATTCTTTAATATATTTGAACTATGGCTAGTATTGAATTCCAGGAAGCGCATATCTTGTCTTCTTTGGGACTCGTCAGCTGAATACTTTTTCAATCTCAGTTAATTCTTCATATAACGTAATCCTTAGCCAGTGTCGTCATCACCAGTCGTAATTTCTAAAAAGAACATTGAGAGATTCTTTTAAAAACCAGTTACTAGAGATCACACAGCTCTTTTTTGGTACGTCAAATGGAAACATATTTTATTATTTCCCGTTATGATTTTGTATTTGTGTTTATTTAACGTATAATTAGTTGAAATAAGTATAACGTCAAACATTTGATTCGACCGGTTGTACTACTGTATCAGTGTCGTAAAATGAGGCAAAAGAATAATAGCGAATAAGTATTAAGTCAAACAAAAGTACTGTGATAGATCCTAAGCAGTGTCTACAATGTATTGTGTAGTATTTATTAAGCCTTTCTACCCAGTACTCATTGATTCACCAGCCAATCGACGATTGCCATGAGGTTTCAGCAAATAACTAAGTATATATATATATACTCATTGCCTTAAAACGCAACTACATTTACTGAAGATTGTAAGCTATCTTATTTAAAAGCTATTGCTTTATAACGTTTTATTATCTTTCAATTCCGATAAATGAGCTGAAAAGAATTTAACTTTAAAGAGGAAACACTGTGACATCCTGGGAATAATAAATTCTAAACAATTGTTTCGGCTTATATCAGAATTGCAAGCTGGATGACTACATAGAATTTATGGCATAATTTCAGAATAATTCTTATTGTAAGTTGACGCGAAGTATCTCCTCGGAGTAGTATCAAGCTCTACTTGAGTTACACTAATTCTTTAGCTGACGTCAATTATTGGTGAAAAATTCCTTTAAGCAGTTTTCTCTTTCAGTATAAGAATCCAATTCGTACTACGTAGAGAGTTATTCATTCTATGTATCTAATTTTGTATTCATTTTAAATATCCTTATAGTATATATATCCATATATATGTATGCCTAACATTGGAAAAGAGCTGCTAATTAATCGATTAGATGGCATTTTGTAACTGTAATAAATTATGGAATTTTCATTCTCACCTAAGTGTATTCGTGCATTTACTCACATAAATTAATTAGTAATGTAATGTCTAAAACAGAATCTGTAACGTTTCGTGAATATAAGTTGACTAATATGATAGAAAAAGAGAGAGAAGTAAATCATAATAATTCTCAGTATCTTTGGTATCTAATTCACTGATAACTTCATTCAAAAATTAGATTAATAAGACCGGTTAAACTAATGGTGTTGCACATTTTAACATTAATATTTAACTATTTATCCATAGTGATAGATAAATTACTTAAATAACACAAAATATTTATCATTTGCTAATCTCTAGGCCACATAAAAACATATAGATATCACTGTATTTACCGTTCAAAGGGAAATTTTAAAAGCAAGAATGTTTACATTTATTTCGATTTTAGATTTATTGCTTTCTAAGTAATAGCATGATATGGTTTCATCAGGGTTTTGTGTGAAAAATAAACAAAATAGATTTAAAATCATAATATCAATCTTAAACCTCATATCTCCTTCGAATAATATCGACCACCTCGCAGCTACTGATGAATCAGCACCGTAATAGTTGAAAACTAAATTCATGGCCTCTGTCAACAATGTTTCAATCAAAAATTTTTGGTGTTCGTTTTATATGAAAAGGACATATAAGACTGACATTTAGTGACTGAAGATAACGGACTGCAAATCAAGTGGTAATAGAGCCATGACATTCAAAACTCGACATTTCTGCACTATGGAGCTGCAACTTATTAATCTTCCTGATAGAAGACGTCAACGTCAAAGTCGGGATCGACAACATAGGATAAGAACGCCTCATGAAGAGATATGAACCAAAAGAAAAAAACGAGAGTGGTGTTAACAGTATAGCTGTAC
>NW_017386036.1:0-11717 GCF_000237925.1 Schistosoma mansoni | reverse complement strand
AGATATTTTGTTACATCATTGTATGTCCTGATTATTTTAGAAGCTTCATGATATATTGTCTGCTTTATCGTACATCAGCTGTATGTATTCACGTGTCCTTTTTTAATGAATGATGAGCTTTAATTTTCAAAATACTTCTGATTAGGTCAGCAACATCAATAAGATCTCGTAAATTTTTAGTCGTTCTTCTTATATATTCTATCCGACTTGAATTCACAGCTTCACTTATCCAATTACAACAGTTTGGATGCGAGTAAATATAAAATCTTAGTATATTTGTATGTAAATAATACACGTTTTAACTATCCTTATTGGGATCATAATGTCTAACTTTCGCGTTTGCCCTGGTCAAACCTTACAAATGACAGAAACATATATGTGGAGATACTTTCTATCTCGCCAAACTGAAACTAAAGTTCAAAATCAATAAAATAACTAAGAGAAGCTCTAGAATAGTTTGACAATGAATGTCGTTTACCCGATGCTGACTTTTTCAGACCATTGTCCTCAAAGATGTTATACATCACTTCGGAAAGGTCTCAGAGGAATAACAAATACTGACAGACTTGAAAAAGGGATACTTCACAAAGTACGACGGAAAAAGAGATCTCATTAAGTATTTGGGAACTACAGTGGAACCGCACTATTATCAGTACTAAAGAAACTCTTCAACAGAGTGTTGCTGAAGGAAATAAATATTCAGTAGACTCCAAACTTAGGGATTAGCAAGCTGGCTTTCGTATAAGTCGATCGCGTGCCGACAAAATCCAAACACTACGGATCATTGTTGAACAAGTAATCTAATGGAACTCATCTCTGTAAAATATAATGAAGACCTTCACATTTCAGGAGTTGCATGTAATACAGTGAACATCCTGGATGTGGCTAGACAACTTGAACTTTGCAGATGACCCAGTTCGTCTATCCCACATACAACATCAAATGAAGAGGAAGACAGGCAGTATAGCAGCAGCCTCTTCAGAAGTACGTCTCAACATCCACAGGGGAAATAATAAAGTCCTGAAGTGCAACATAGAAAGCACCAACCAAGTCACAATTGATGTAGAATCTCTCAAGGTGGTAGAAGCCCTCACTTACCTGGGCAGCATCGTTGATAAACAAGTGGGATCTGATGCAGGTGTCAAGTCACAAATCGGTAAGACAATAGCAGAATTACTGTAGTTAAAGTGTATCTAGAGCTTAAAAGAATTCACTCAACACCAAAACTAAAATCAATTCAGCGTTATTGAGAATAACATTGAAGAAGTCCTATTGTACGGAGCTGAAACCTTGCGAACTACTACCACAATCACCAAAACGGTACAGATATTCACAAACAACTGTCTACCCAAAATACTCCAGAACCATTGGTCAGAGACCATAAATAATAACCTATTTGGACAGAGAATAAACCGGATGGTATTTGAGAGATTAGTTAAGAGAAGCTACTTGGATTGATTGGATAAAACACAAATCGTGGAAACCATGCAACTGCATCACAAGGCAAGCTCTAACTTGGAATCCTAAGGGAAAGGAGAGGTTGCAGACCAAAGGACATGTCTCATCGTAAGTTCGAAGCAGGCATCAAAATCATGAATAGAACTTGACAAAAACTGGAAAAGAGAGCCTTTGATAGATCCTGTTGAAGGTGCCTGGTCATCGGCCTCGCAAGAGGGTTTGAGTATCGATATAGACCTACATCTATCAAAACTAATTTCAAGTTATGTGATGCTACTCAATCGCTATATAAGTAGTTTTGAAGAATTTTTAAAACTTTAGGATTGATAAACGAAGGCAGACAGTGCAAACTACTTCTTTCTAGAGAGGTATGTTTACAAATTTCATTTTGTTGTAAAACTTCCTGACTAACTGCGCCGAAAAATGAATTATTATGACATTATCTTTGTTACTTACTTACTTACTTATTTACTTACTTACTTATATACTTACTTACGCTTGTTACCCCCAATGGAGCATAGGCCACCGGTCAGCATTCTCAAACCCACTCTGTCCTGGGCCTACCTTTCTAGTTCTATCCAATTTTTGTTCATTTTTATCATGTCTGTCTCCGTTTCTCGGAGTAATGTGTTCTTCGGTCTTCCTCTTTTCCTTTGGCCTTCAGGATCTCATATGAGGCTTGCCTTGTGACGCAGTTGGGTAATTTCCTCCATGTGTGTCCTATCCACTTCCAGCGCTTCTTCCTCCTCTGGAATCTGGTTTGTTCTCTCCCACAGTAAGTTGTTGCCAATTGTGTCTGGCCAACGGATCCGAAGTATTTTGCGTAGACAACTGTTAATAAACACTTGTATCTTCTGGATGATAACTTTCGCACTTCTCCAGGTTTCCACCTCATACAGTAGAACTGTCTAGACATTTGTATTGAAAATTCTGATCTTGGTGTTGGTTGAAAGTTGTTTTGAGTTCCAAATGTTCTTCATTTGTAGATATGCTGCTCTTGCTTTGCCTATCCGCGCCCTCACATCTTGATAGTTGATAATTAATTAGGCTAAAAATGTTTACATCAGATCTCTGAAAATCTACGTATTCAGATCTTTAGGTCACGGTATACGCATTAAGGACAGATCCGACTATATAAATATCGCTGTTTGTTTATGAAGCACTTGCTGTATAAAGAAGATGAGATTTAGCTAATCTCCAAAATCAGTTAGAAGAGACAATGGAGTATCAAATTAAAACTGGTTTTCGGACCAGTCATACGGACGTTGCACATCAAAAGTTTCTCATTGATGTAACCCGAAAATATTCATAAACATTTGGTTGGTTGGTTAATGATTTGTGTGAATAACAGAATCTTCCTCTGGCCCGACCATTGATTTAGAAATTGATTTAATCATTTATTGAGTGATTGAACGATCCATAGAATTCTCCATTTTTCTGTCGTTCATCTATTATTAAAATCCTGTATACATTTGAAGTGATCTTAGTTTTGTCATCTAACTATTTTTAATCTAGTTGAACGGGAAAATTTTCAGACACTTAAAAGTAACACAGATACTGCCATTAAACCTCAGATGTAAAACAGTAAATTTTCTGATCCCACTATAATACGACAAGCAATATTGGTTAATTGCTATTCTGACTTTATTATTTAGTGCAATTCTAGAAACTACTGTATTTCCGACTCATATTCAAGTACATTAGAATTTAAAATTTCATACATAAAGAACAAGTCAAAATATTATGTCTTCATGAAGAAATTAAAACACGGTGATTTAATCAATTCTAAACAGTCATTGCGTGAATCAAGAAAGGATCATGTAAATAAATTGGATTTTATAAATCGAAATTTCCAATCTACCTCAAATCTTAGTAGACAAATCAGTAGGAGTAATAGTAACAGGAGAACAAAGTGTGCTCATCGTGAAAGTTCTATTTCATCTAAAAATATGTACAAATTAGGTAAGTTTATTCAAAAATCTCTCTATAATGTTTTAATTTTCACTAATAGTTATTTAACGACAAAGAATATTTGAGCGAACAATTGTTTTCAATAACTTCATCATCAGGCTCTACAGTTATAAGTCCATAATTATTATAATATTTTACAAAGGCCAAAAATGAAGCATGTATTAATGAATTTGACAATGTTATATGTTAAAAATGGTGAATGGTTGCACCTGTTACGACATGTATACTCTAAAATTGTGCTGTTTGTAAATTAGAAAGGTCATCTAAACAATCCACTTGGTATTGTTTGATTGAGTCTTCTTATTGATGTTTAGGACTGCAATTGATCAGTCTCTTATTGGTAATGTATTGAAGAAGTGTAAAGCTATGAAAATGGGTGCTCTGGCCAGTTTAAGTATTCTTCCTAAATACATTTCTTTTTATGGAACCTTCTATCCTTATAGAAAGTAAGATATGAAAGAAAACTATACTATTATTGTTCTTCTCTTCGCTGGTGAATTTAATAGCTGGATGAACGTTGCTGAAGCTGTTCAACAGCTCTTGTTTGTCAATACTTTCATTACACACGATTAGTGTGTGATAATAATGAATAAAAACAAATTACTACCTAATGACTGATAATCAAGGCACCCATTTAATATAACATTACAATTAGCGTCTTGAGTGAATGTCAGTGGAATTTTTTTACTTCAAGTTATAAACCATCAGGAAAGGACAATGTAACTGACAAGCGTCAAACTAATATAACTATCATACCATGTCAATGATAGGTATAACACAACTTCCTTGTGTATGCAAAGGCCAGGACGGTAGTGCTTGATGGCGATGGCCCCTGAATAATGGAGTACAAGTTGTATACGTTGCCTGTTAATTATTTTGAATGCTTTCGATATATTCACGTTGTGTTCATTATTAATTAAACATTTAGTACTCGCACCTGTGAAAACTTAACTTCACAACTTTTTTGGAACATATTCCCAGTAATTTGTGTTTAAAAGGAACTATATATATAATTATTCATATAATAATGATTAATTGGTAAAAAGAGGACAATAAAATCTAGATAATTATATCATGGTGGCAATGAAATCCTAGTTCGTTATCACATTTCTCAAAGGGCTGTTTTATATTTTAGCCCAAACGAAATCAGCTGGAATTAAAATTAGCGATTATACCGTAGCAATACTATAATATTGCCTAAAGAATTCTTCGCTGAACAGAAAACGTATTTTCATCGTATATCTGAGTATCGATTCTTTCAACCCTTAATGTATGAATCAACCCTTTTAATGAGAAGAGTGTTTGTAGATTTTAAAAAATACATAAATTGATATCATGAGTTTCTTCTCTGCCTTCAAATTTTTCATTCAGTCAATAAATTCTCTCGGTAGTGTAAGGAAAGTTGTTGGAGTAGATATGGAAGTACTTACAGTACTTAAGTTAATGAAATAAGATACCGGTGTACATCTCCAGTAGAATGTTAAATGTGTCATCTCATCCAAAACACTGAATAAAATTGCTTACAGGATGGTTTCTTGTTTGTTGAGAATTATTTAGCATTTGGTCTTACTGAAGTCCAGTAGCTCAAATTTCCCACCTTTGACCATAATTTCTATATAATCTGCTGATTCGAATCTTTTTCTATGAAACTCAATCAGCCTTAAACTAAGTTGATCTTAGAATGTAAAACAGTAAACAGATAAGTGGTGTTTATAGTATTGAGTGTAGGGTAGTTGATTTATGTAATTTGTCTATATTATGTATAAATATTTGTTATTATATTGTACATCGTGTACTGAAGAAGCACATTGATCTATTCCGAACAATATAACAATCTGTTTGTCAAAATATCTATCAGGCTAAGTAACTTGATGTCATGATTCACTTATTTAGGCACTGAAAATTTCCAACCAATACATATAGAGCTCTCTAATTAGGTCCTTTAGTTATCAGTGTTCATCGGTATTTTATGGTTACGCCGAAAAATAAAATTTAGTGTATTTCGATTTTTATTTTTAATTTTTCACAGACCAGTCATATTTGAAGTCATCTCTAAAGAAAAATATTGATAGTTCATCGCTAACAGACAACATTTTTACAGTCAATATTAGGCAGCAAAACTTGTCAAAATCATTTGATTATTCACGTCGCATTATTTTGCCTTTTTCTGAAAGTTTAACAGATAATAACTATGAATTTATTGATTCCACTGAATCTTCAATTCGTTCCAACGGATGTTCAGTTGAGAACTCATGGTCGAATTTATGGCGTAGTGGCCTTCCAGAGCAAAAGTTAACTGTATGGTTACCTAGACGGTATACTGAACAAGATTATGAACATCTTCAGTGTAGATTGAACAAAGCTTCGAGTAGCATAAAACTACATAAAATTAGCTTTCCTGATGTAAATTTCTTAGAACTGGATAGTAGTTTGACACTGAAGACAATCCAAAAGCTCTCACCACAGGTGAATTCGACATCCAACAGTTATTGGGCGTTGAACACTCATTGTACTGGTCACAATACCATTACCGCTAATAATAACAATAATAAAAGTAGCACAAATGGTTCCAGACTTTCTAATAATCTTCATAAAATTGAAGTTGTACATCTGATGCACCCTGATAATTCAAATAAATTAACCATAATGGGGAATTCTTATCCTGTTAACAGACCTCCAGATATTAAAGAAAAAACTTTGGCACAACTGTCTCTTATTAGAAAAGAAGACAACTGCACAACATCAATTGATTCTGGTAAGTTAGACTATAAAGACAAGTTTAAATCAAAAGTGTATCCCACTTTGGCATATGACTAGAGATAGCTGAATGAAACCATAGTTTACGTCAAACTCTATATCCGTTCACAGTTTTAATGAGTCCATAATATCTTACCATATATAAAACCAACTAGCGTGTTTTTATAATCGATCGATATACTTTCAGACTACCCACATTCTTGACTCAACAACAACATTATGTCATCAATCAAAGTTCTACCAATACATTTATTGCTTATATCGTAGGAGATCAAAATTCGCTCTATGCATGTTAAGTTGTATTTCATTCATGTTTCGGAAACAACATGGAACTAAGTTAACCGAAAATTTAATCGATATTCAAAAGATTAGGAACGCTCTCTGGATGACCGGAAAAAATAAGACAAAGACAGCTCATGTTTATGTACATTGCTCTCACCTTTTAGAGTGATACAGTGTATCTTTGATTAAATCTGAAGAATAATAAGCTCTTCGGAAAATTTTCATTGTGGGAAGTTGTGGAGATTGTTGAATTTCATGAATTTAAATGACGAACTGACTTCAGTTAGAGAGATACTGAAAACCTAGAAGCACTGGTCAGCTGTTTTGTCCTGATTTTCGACACTTTTAAAACAGAAATCTTTTTTTCATAAGAGAATATTCCTTGAAAATTGTTTTCTTTGAAGAAACCAATCAGTTCAAAAGTTTCAAAAAATTTTAGAAGCCTCTGTAATGCAATCCATGAAGTTTCATGAAACAATGTAAAGGGAAGACAGAAACATGATCATGACAACTACAATTCCCCTGATGGATCAGACGTTTTAATGTCATTCTATTTTAACCAGTGCACAAATATCAGACATCAAGTCACTTCCCAGTAACTTTGAGACAAACTAAATTTCCATGATAAAATAAATTGGTTTGATTATGCTCAAGATCGAACATATTCTGATTCAAATCTACATTTAACTCGAGATTGTGGATATTTATCAAACTGCGACAGACTGTTAGTTGCCTAAGGCTTATTTGTTCGATATGTATAAAACATCAAACGCTATTTTGTATCGATCTAACGTTACTTTTAATGCAATAAACAAGAAGCAATAATACGCTACCAGCATTGGATACATCTTGCCTTCCCGGTTAATGCTTGCTCGGGATAACACGGATGCTAAGGTTATTTACATTATTCTTTATTTTCATAACAAGTAACACTACTAGAAATTATGTTTTTGAAAATAAATGCGCTATAATTTTGATACGATAAAAAAATTTAACTTGCTAGGAAGTTATAATTATGTTCGTTTGAACTATTGAAATTATATTATACAAATTTAGTTAACTAACCTGAAATATTATTGGACTGAGTCATGCTGGTAGGTGTAGACTACCTGGTTGGGATTCGTGAGATGATAGCAATCGATGGTTAGAGACCTTGAATAACATGGCTGAAAATCGTTTGCAATGGCGAAGTGCATCCACTCTGTGTTCTTCTAAATTCTAATCTTTTGAACTCTTCATGTCCCTATCTTTTTTCTCTTTCAAAATTTATTTCACTGTATTATACTCCTTCAATAACATCTTCAAACCCTAATCTTTCACATTAATGCTTATACTCTTACTACTTCTACCACTATGAGATTTGAATCGACAACTGCATCTCTGTGATAATGTGATATGGCAACTCGAAGTGATGTACGTACGTACGAAGTTCTACGTTGTGACTGACTGAACCTGAAATATGTCACAAAATCTGATACTACTAGCAAGTAATTTATTTGATTGTTGACTTGAATACCTATTGAAATGGTCATACAGAGAACTGAAAATGAATTAAGTTAAAAATACGTGAATAGATTTGTAAATAATTGATTTAGATGGAAATAATCTTCAGAATTGTAACTATGTAGCCGAATAAAAAGTTGTTTCAACTTAGTCAAACATAGAAAATATCCATTTTCCACTCATGATTTATTAAACCATTAATTGAAATTTACTTAAAGAACAACGTCTAGAATGTGCTTGTTTTCTGTAATCAAACATAGTTTTCATAACTAAGAAGATCCACAAATTAATGTGAAATTTCTCTCTGGCAATAGAAAGCATAGTAAATACAAACATGTCTAAATCCCAGCCACAGTCGAAATTATCATGGGCATGGAAAATGTTATAAATTTACCTGAACACCATAAACCGTATAGTTTCTACGTACAGTTTCAGCAAATTTTCCAGCTTGTTTTTTAGTTTCGAGTAACAATTAGTTCACTAACTACCTTCCTAATATACCTTTTACTACGATGATTCCATAGTGTGATTTCTGTTCAGATGTTCTTTATTTGTATTATGTGAATGGAGTAAATGTATTAATGACGAATGAAATATAGGATGCAAGTACCATAGTATTAACCTATTTTCCCAGTATAGGGAATTTTCCAACAAAGATAAATATATTTTCTGACTTCTTAAGAAACATGAATGCTATTTTTCATAGCCCTTTGGAACTGACCTAACAATAATTTCAATACCTCTCCTAATAATTATGATCATTCATTACTGTAGTAAAATAAATATGTACGTATTTGACATTCTGTTCACTCAGCCTCTACGGGAAAATTGTGCTAAGACGAAATCACAGAACCTTGACATAAAAACAACAGACCATTAAAAACATGTTAAGAACTAAAACAGCCAGTATAATAGATGTATTTTATCCGAACCAGTTTGTCCAGTGAAAGCTACCAAAGGAAAGGTCAAAATCAAATAAATAGAAACATTATTGAATGCAGTAAAAACAAGGAAAATGTACCGAGGGAACGAGTTAAGAGAGGAAATTAAATTTCCAAATATATACTAATGTATTATTAACATCTAATTTGAATTATTTCACTGAAAGTTCCGATTAATTGACTTTTATCATACCAGATCATTTGGTATTGCTGGCTTCTTGACTGAGCAATATTGAAAAACTTGTGAAACTACAAATTTCCTATAAAAATAATTATATGCCTAGTTAAATAAAAATTCCGTTGATTTATCTACCATATAATTCCTAGAATATTGGACAAACATCTCAGATTTTGTCAGAATAAACTGAAGTGATCAATCGATTAAAAAGTGTACGAAACTTAGATCTATTTATAAGCCTAATTTATTTATTATTATGCCAGCTATCCTTATTCATAGTAATGCTAAGCTATTTCTAGATTCCCATAATTATCTTCTGAATGTAATCATATGGTGCTGTACAACCAAACCAATACACTACTCAACATGTTCTCATCTTGAGCACCATAGAAATATGACGCCTCAACAACTGCTTGAAACACTTATAAGTATCTATGATATTCTACACCCATTTATGGCTACTTGATACAAGAATAAAATTTGTTACTTTTACTAAGGTCTAACGATTCATAAATAAGGGGCTTAGCATACAATATAACTACATATACATATGAATTACATATTTCTAAAAGCTACATATTAATTCATATGACGTTATCACATTTTCCTCATGATTGGCATTAGACGATTCAATCAATAATAACCAAGGTTATTAGATGTATGCGTCATCTAAACTGCAGGAGAATGTAACAGATATAATGCAATCACAAATTTTCGCAACGTAATTTACATTCATTTGGTAAAAAACAACAAATTTATTCGCCTAATTTAACTTAAGTGAATTGAAATTACATTAAATAAAGCAACGGTGTATAGTTTTAATTGTTAGTTAGGCATACAAAGCGACTACATGTAACCCGGTTTGTAAATTTTAAACTTGTTTCTAGAACATTCCATACTGAAGTATTTTAAGAATTTTGAGACGTTGTGTATTATTTGTCTTTCATCATTCACACAACGAAAAAGGCGAGGTACATATTCTACTCGCAGTACTACCAACAACCAGTTCATTAATAACAAAAATGATGATACATTTGTAATATCTCAATGCATAAAAGATTTAATTTTTGATGTTCGAGTCTTATTGTTAGACGCTTCTTTAGAGAATAAGTAGCCATGTTTAAATAGTACATAGGAAATAAAGCAGAATACTTTTACTGAGTAAGAACTCAGAACCATCAGGTCTTGCAGGAAGAGCTTAACCTTTAGACCACTGGGCTAACATCTATTGGTTTAAAGGTCTAACTTTAATCAATTCGCTTTATTGTCCAATCATTTTTCATTGTTTTTGGTGGGTAACTGTCTCACTTCTGACACTGTTGAACTCCACTGGCCATGACTTCTCTTTTCAACTCCTGAAACTAACTCCCTATATTAATTACTAGTAAAGACATGATCATTAGTATAAGGGGTTTATGGAGACTGTTTCATCATTCATGTCAAGCGGTGGCTATAGGATCTCTTATGTCCCCGATTGTTCCTAGTTAATTTATATCCCACATAGAATCATTCATCTTTGGCATTGTCTGCAGACCATACATCTGCCTTTAAAATGTAGATGATAAATTTATCACCACTAAAAGTACGGTCTAAAACGTCCTTGAACTTAATTATTACTTTCTCAGATCACATCAAATTTACCTTTGGGGAGGAATGTGTACTAAGTAAATTACCATTTTTAGACTTTAGTCATAAGGAATTCTAATAGAAATCTAACCATCTACCGAAAACCTACTCATTCCCATTGGTACATCGTTCATAATTTTGCACGTCTATTTGGTTCGAAAATTCCGCTGGCTCTAAATTGATGCACACAAGTCACCGAAATCACTACACCAGGAGTAAAACAAGTGGAACAGAAGAATATCATAAAAACTTGCATTTTGATAATTTTCCCAAGAAAATAAATTCAAATTTACTAAGGCGAAATAATCTATTATTGAGTAATAAAAAATCAAATGTAATATCATGAGTTAGTACTGTATTTCTAAAACACTTCCATGGTACAACAGAATAACCATACAGAATTATAGGTTTTTGTAAAATAACTAACATTTCCAAATGCTTTAGTTCGAATGAAGAAAAAAATCCTTTACCCCTCGATGCAATGGTATCTATATATTAAGACGTGTCGAATCAGATGCTTTTTATGTGGGAGACCAATCTTTTGAAGTCAAGGCTCGAGCCAAGGAACATCCAAGCCGTACAAAAGGACTTCCCAATAATCCTGCAGCACTCGAGGGTCTTCAAATCAATGAATTTCGTGTAAAAATCCACAAGGCTTTCTCTTAAATACGATTTATTGATCTGTAAGGTTTGGTTCAAGCAGGTTATATTTGTTTCATGATTCAGAGTTTTGATTTAGTGATAGTGTTGATTTGCATGTTTTATAAAATCTACGAAGAAATAATTGAGGATCTGATGCATCTGAAGCTATCATTTTTATCCTATTTTGACAGAAAATAAATTTTTATTTACCTTTTACGTGTTCTTGACACTATATAAAGGTTAAAGCTCATCTTACGTGCGATTTGAATTTTGAGCAAAAGAACCCCAAAAGTCGATATCTCCATTCCTATCGCCTCGTTCTTAGACTTTAATTTCACCGGCGCCAGTAATACCCATAT
>NW_017386044.1:698831-768726 GCF_000237925.1 Schistosoma mansoni | reverse complement strand
AGGTTACACATAATTGGGGATAAAAGGGGGTGAGTTAGCGATACGGTAAATAATAATAATAATAATAATAACAATAATTGTTATGACGTGTGGACTCGTAATAATAAGGTCAAAATAAAGTTTACGATAAGAGGAACACGAATACGATTAGGTCAGTTATTTAACAACTATACAATAGGAAATAGACATATTACATTTGTCCATAAATAGACTTCAGATTTACCATTCATAATTCACCAGGGGATATAACACCTCCCCTTTTTGAGAAATCCGGATTTTAAATTTCTCGAATTCCTCCCCCCCCACGAAAGACTGTTGGATCCTCATATAGCCAAGTTAATATTAATGTGACATAATATAGAACATGTTTGTCATATTTAATAGAGAAACCATTAGAACTGACTGGATCATGAGGATCGACGACAATTGATTTGAGGTCACCAGCTTTCGATTCTTGTGAGACAGTTTGCTTGAATTTCTTCGGAACCTCATTGACAGATAATGAATCATAATCAGTGGATTCTTGATTATCATTTAATGCACCTGACATTTTTCGCTCATTTTTATAAGAGAGTTCAACAGGAACATATGAATCATCAAAATAATCTAAATCTGGCAGAACAATTACAGAATTTTGATCATTAGATTCATTAGAAACATTTTTCGTATCATGATTAATTTCATTTGGCGCCACTGTATTCAATATACTGCTCGGTTTGTTCCCCGTTTCTTCGTGGGCGGGTACTGCAGCATTCTTATGGGCGCTTAATAAGATATTGTCTTTCTGTGAACTGGACGATTCATTGTTCTCACGTTTTGTTTCCGGGATAGTAGGATTTGAGCCACGTATAGGGCATGCCTCTGAAACAGACAACACTGGAGTACTGGGCTGATCATATGTGACTATTGTTTCGCTTAAATTACTGCTTTTCACGGATTCATAGAGGCTTTCCCCGGTATATTCATTCGTTCTGCAATCGTTTTCCAGCTCTGTACGCAATTTTGAAATTAATGCGTCAACTTCCATTGCACCCCCAAAGCATGGGTGATTCAGCAGCTTTGCGTGTAACTTGTCAATGAATTCCAATTGACTCTTTCTAAAGAGCTGTTCTAGTTGCTGGATTAGCAACTGAAATTGGTTGGAAGTTAGAGCCATTTTTTTACCCGTCGCCAATTGTTATGACGTGTGGACTAGGCAGATAGCAGGACCGATACGCAATCAAGACTGCTCATACAATTTCAAGTATCATTTGCCTCCGATCAATAAATTCATTCCTCTCCAATTGCACGTCCATATTATTACGAGTCCACACGACATAACAATAATAATAATAATAATAATAATAATAATAATAATAATAATAATAATAAAGGTAATAATAATAATGTAAATTGTCTTGCTTCTAGTATGAGCAGGAATAGTATCGTCAATAGAATTCATCATTTCATTTATTTGTGTATCCTGATGGAACGAATGGCGGACGAACCTGTCATTGGTCAACGGCTACCATGGGACTGCATCTCCTCACGATGCTCCACTGCCTTGTGGATCAGACCTTTTGGTCAAAGGCTCGGGGTGTGGCCCCCTAAGAAAACCACCTGCTTCGGTTTGGGCACCCGGGCAGTATCACAGCCCACACACAAATAAATGATAAGATGTGAGACTTGTGATACGTTGTGTTCAACAGGGAAACGAGAACCTTGAAGACGGTAAACAAGAAATCTAAGCAAGAAACTCATCTTATTTGAACAAAAATTAAAAGCTGTACATTGGGGAACCGCTATTTCCATACAATTCAACACTATATACAACCTTGCATCTATCTAATGATTGAAAAACACAGTGACCACAGGTATGTTTAGCCACAAACTACATCAATAATACACATGTGTGATGACTGTAATACGGTTCTACATAAACTTAGAACAGTTCGATGGGGTTCCAATCCATGACTCAACAAATCAAAGCATAATTCATCTATATACAAATTACCTAGCAAAATACATTCACTCATTCACACTATAGAATATCACACTATGATAATTATGGAGTAACGTGCAAATACACCGTTACCTGACCAACTAATAGTTTCATTACAAACTACTGTAAAGATAAGTGAATTCAGACATCATCTACTCAAAAAACAAGTAATAGTGTATAGAATACATGAGCATTTCAAGTGAAACACTACAATGTTGTACTTCGAACTAGACACAATATACAGAACAAATATTATGGCACATTGTAAACTGTGTAATGCACACATGTTCAGAAAACAAAAGACCAGATACATATACTTCAAATGCATTGAACTACCACCACTAACCTTTATAGCTCTATACAAATATTTGGGATCTTGAGTTGTTTGATAAATCTCTAATAGAGCGAAACCACTACCAGCTGAACCATGACATAAACCACAGCCTTTGTGAAGTAGACCACGAGTCCATACAGCTTCTCCTCCATCTAATGCACACTTTAAATATTTATTTTCACCTGTAATCTACAGAATGTAACAACATAGAGGTTAAATAACAGTAAACAAACTACCGATGAACTTTAAAAGTCATACAGATCTATTCAAATAAAAGGAGAATATTTTTAATGATTTTTCGTTAGTTTAAAATTCTTATTTTGCCACTTCATAGACTCACTGGTGGCTGATAATATTCCTATTACAGATTGCATACGAACTGTTTGTTCTCATGGAATTGCTCAGAAGACTTTTGTCTAACAACGTTTCCACAAAACCTTTTGTCACAAGACAGTACATACAGGTTTTTATGGCATTGGGATTTATTATGTGTGATAAGAGTATTCCCGAAAAATCCAACATGTTATGTAGGATGCAATACTACCCGGTTGTACAGTTCAAGATGAATGGGTTTCTTAAGCAATTACTTAGTTAGGAGGCGAATAAGAAACGTCAGCACATGCATCTCGATGATTAGATTCAGTTTATATACTAGTTATCTTGTTGAGTTTATGTACACTACACGTTGCGAATCAGATTTTCGTACTTTTCCAAAATAATGGTTGCATATTTGAAGATCTAAGATCTTTTCATTCTAAGAGGATATATTATTTGACGATAATTAAAGTATTCGATAGAATATTATGACTAACCTTGAAGGCTGAGAGCATAAGTGGAATAACACCCGTTGCACCATGACACCAATGAACTAATATATCATGACTTTCGCTATCACCTAAACTAGGAGACCAATTTCCGTTGGATAACTGAAGTTGACTCATCCAATCAACAGTAGGTAGAATTAACTGATTTAAGGAATGTGATGATATGCTACCAGGAAACAAACGATATACCTTCAAAAGAATAGGAAATAGAAATTGAATTGACACAAAACTCAACAACAATAATATAAACAATTATTCATACTTCTCCTAAGTGGACAACAGAGTTTTACAAAACTGTTCTACTAATTCTAGTAGTGGTAATTTCTCCAGTTTAAATGATGACCACTACAAATGATAAACTAGTATATAGTATTATTATTTTATGTTATATTTGATAAGTGTACAATAATACTCGGTACCAACAATCAGAGGAATGAAACGAAGGCTGCGTTAATCACCGAAAAACAAGCCAAGCTTTGGTGAGAAAAGAGCAAAATGTTAAACTTCTTTAAGTAGAAATGAATTAGTTACAAGTCATACTTTTCACAAAAACAAATTTTATGGTTTACTGTTAGTCAGTTCACTTTTGAAGCTTATTTTACTCACGTTTATTATTATTCTTTTCACTAGTAGCTCAGTTACTCAGTGATTTGTATTAGAAACCAACCAGAAAATAGAATCATTTTCAAATAACTCACCTTCAGTAGAGTAGTCAAAATACCAGCAAAACCATGCGCAGCCCCAAGATAGCATTCATTATACCATTCGAACATTAACGGTGGCATGCGCAAATCTCGTTTCGATGACTGATACATTAATCTATCATAAAAACCATTCGATTTGTAAGCACCAGCTGTTTTCTGACCGGACTTCAATATAGCATCTGTTATCTGAATTCAAAATGCTATAATTAGTATTACTACTTTCATATTACGAAAAAAACACAAAATTTATAACTCAAACAGCGAAATGCCGTAACCCCATGCACAAACAATCACAGGAAATATTTCTTGAAAAGATGAGCAAGACGTTACAGTTTACAATTGACTGATCACTGGGTGGTGATCAATGGCATGTATGTCACGTCCTTAGTGCAGATCGAATCCTATCGATCAAGTTGCAATGTGGCCATCAGTCTAGGTGACTCGGCATTGCGTGCACTATGTTGAGATAAAATGGTAGTTGGAGGTAGTCAACAGGAAACACTGAAACTAGGTTAAAGTATCAGTCACTTGAACATTTTCATGGAACGTAAAACGGTTGATTGTTCTACAACGATTATTATTGGTCATGAGAATCAGATTCACACCGTGAATACCAATAATTGGTCTGTGCTGCTGTAGTGCCGTGCTTCAATAATAGTTCACTTCGATAACCGTTGTTATACCAATCTTAACGGTGTATAAAATCAGAAGGCAAAAGGAAGCGGCAACTACATTTTTATTGATGAATGATGCAGACCAGAAAGCTGTGGGCACATGAGCAAGTGTAAGCGAGCGAAGCAAAGATGATGCATAGTGGAGATGGCTGGGAAGCCAACTCGAGAGCGAAGAAATAGTAATGCGTACTGGAGATGGCGGGGAAGCCGACTCGCTATGAGGAAGTATTACTCAATATTTATAATCAGACAAAAGTGAATGACAGACATATGATGAATAAGATACGAAGGGTACACATATACGCTCATATAAAAATATAGTCAAGGTTAATAAGCGAATAATTAACAAGATCAAAAGATGACTCATGATGTATAGGTGAATTGGCTTGGCCAGCAACCAGAATAAAGTATATGGGCTTAACATAACAAGCGATACTACACTGACATAGATACAAACAACTAAGGAGAAACTAATGTGAAGTACAGACATCAATTGTCATTGCTGTTATCACAGAAATATGGAGTAAACAAGAGTGATGGCAAAAAGACTTCTGATTCAGATTGTTAACCAAACACGAACCGAAAGTTCGTTCATATCACATGACATTCTGAGTGCTTGTAATTTCGATATAACTCTGAACAAAAGCCCATAAAATTGATTGCCTTCTACATTTTCACATTGACAATTTAGGCCATTATTTGATACAACCAGTTTCTTACATCAATATAAATCGTAGAACTATGACAATTCTATATAAATTATCTAATTTCTTATTATCTATCATTTACATATGTAAACATGTGACAAGGGTATAACACTACAACGCACATCAAAACATTTGGTTGTAATGTGTCATTCAGGTTTCATTAAATGTCTTCAAAAACAAGGATTCCGATGTGGACCTTGGAAGGAATAGTCGAGGTTTGTGTCTACACCACAGAATTATAACTTCCAAAGCATCGTCACGGACAATACTTCCATAATATCAACCACAAACATATCATTGTAAAGCTTATTCGATTGAACCAGTTTCATAAATTATCTAGAACAACTGTGAAGCAATAAACCTTTTCATTCACTCCTCTGCACAATCAAGAACAAACAATTTATTAATAAACACTTTCAAAACAGCAACAAATACACAAACACATACCGACGAGACAACAGAAATAGGAATGTCGAAATTATTTTCTCGAAGTGTTACCAGACAATTTAGATAGCCAGTACGCCCATACAACGCTTCATCAGGCATCCCACTGTCCACATCTAAGCCATATTTACTCGCCGACAAAATTTCTTCAACAAATTTCTTCGCCTCTGTATTCTCGCTTCCATGTTTGGCCGATGATAGAGCGCCTAAACACAGTGGACCGATAGGACTAGTGTAAACACTGATATTTTTAGACAACTTCAATTCAATATGACGTAGACATCGATTTAGCAACTTCTCAGTATGTGCAACACCATTTTCACGTATCTTTCTGTCTAATAATTCACATTTGCATTGTGATAGGAAATTGTAGAATAGTCCAACACCTACAAGACAAATGGAAAGACACACAAGTTCATCGAGTGATTTGCATACTATTCACAAATTCCACAGTGCACGATTACACTTCTTACAGCTCAATGACTAGACAACGTCTGTTTGTGGGTTTGGACGGTTCCGATAAATTGTTACCTCGATCAGAACAATGGATTATGACCAGCATGGGACACAATGCTGTCAACACTCAATGAAAGGTTTTACTACTGAATATCGTTAGTTCACCTACACCAACAACGATCAGTGACAAATACCACTGGTCGACTCAGTGGTCCATACATTATTCCTTTCATACTAAGTGGGGCTTATCACTAGTAGTAAAGAATATAAACAGAGATGGAGTCTTCCGACAATCTGATCACAGCTTCTTGCTTCAAATTTAAGGACATATTCTGATAAACTTATTCGAAGGACATGACTAGATATGTGGTATATAACTCAACACTTGGTCTAATTAGCCATAGTCAGTCACTCGACTTTCAAAGATTAATAAATCAGAATAGACGTAGTGGTACCACGTACATACTGATGTGACATTGTGGGTCACACCTGGTGTTTTATAAAAATACAACACCCGCAGGCACAAAGAAAGGAAAATATAAGATCCACTATACATGCAGGAAAGGCTTCACATTTGTGGTTAGTCATTTCATTCAATCTGAAACTATGGCTTATTTCAGATACATTGAAACACTCCAATGGGCCATGTAACTAAGTTCAGAATGTCCGGTTGAGACCGCATGATTGTCGTGACCAATTGTTAGACCTTGGGTGACGTCGCTCAAAAACGTTCTCAATGGCACAGGTGCATTCCTTTGGATCTAGAATCTTTAAACTATTTTACATTTCTTCATTCCACAAATTCATATTTTCTCAAATTGGGCCTTGTATGCCTAATCTCTCCCATTACCACTAATACCGTTACTATATCTACCTTTCTGAGGCATGCCCCGACACCTTCATTTCGCTGTTCTGATAGTGTTTCAGCTTGAACCGATCCGCACATGTGTCAAGTTCGACGTTGCATATGACTGGTTCACTGACTGGGGATGAATAAAACACACGACACTCACCTGACAACCCCGTGTACATTGATATGTCAGACGACGATAGCTTCTCGAGATTCGAATTCAGAACATTTAACAGTTCGACAATTTTGTTTGGGATGCTCGTATTCTCCACCTGGAACGTGGTGCACAAATAAATACTGAAAGTACTTTAAGCTGGTCTCCAGTTGTATAATCCTGAAAGGGATTTTTAAAATGGCGACCATCGTTAATCTCAACCATTCCCAATATGCGTTTGGATTTTACTCACGAATGGATGCTTGAAAGGAAGGAGTTCAGTTTAATGTGTCGAGATTAGACTGGAATCTTCTGTGCTCAACACCGAAATCTTAAGACAAAAATTACAGATTAATCAACGGAACTGTATAAGCATAAAAATGCATAGTAATATTATTTTTTATTTATTTAAACACATAAATATTGGTACAAGGAAGCACCAAATAAATATGCGCCTCACAAATCTCATTCGATTTGTGTGAGGGCTGTGATACTGATCAGGTGCCCAGACTGAAGCAGGTGGTTTTCCTAGGGGGCCACACCCGGAGCCTTTGACCTTAAGGTCTAGTCCACAAGGCAGTGGAGCATCGTAAGGAGATGCAGTCCCATGGTAGCCGGTGACCAACAGTGAGTTCATACGCCATTCGTTCCTTCAGGATACTGGAGCCCATGTGCACCATTGGTTTGGAATCAGGGTTTTTCAACTCCCCTAGGTGGATCCTCCACATCCACCAACCCGGTTAAAGCGCCGGACATTCGCTTTTCGTCCTTTCACTTTTCTGAACAACACCCTCGCCACGAGAAGGCAGTGAGTAGGAATTCCCTGGTAGAGGCTATATATTCGCGTGGCCATGTGAGAGCATTTCGAGAGGGAGAGCAGACTCTCCCCACTCTCGGCCGTACCAGGGCATTTGGGGGCAAACACTGGACGGCCGTTTCGTCCTATTATGGGACTCCTCAGCAGTGCGCATCCACGAACCCGCTCTCGCGAGATTCGAACCCAGCACCTAACAGTCTCGAGCCGAAGCCCTTAACCGATATACTACACGTTTCTCTGCTTCTTAAATAATGAGTGGTCGTGGTAAAGGTGGTAAGGTTCAAAGCAAGGCAAAGACAAGGTCAGCACGCGCCGGTCTTCAGTTCCCAGTTGGTCATGTACATCGCCTTCTACGTAAGGGCAATTACGCTGAACGTGTTGGTGCTGGTGCTCCAGTTTATCTGGCTGCAGTTCTCGAATACCTTGCTGCAGAAGTTTTGGAGTTACCTGGTAATGCCGCTCGAGACAACAAGAAAACTCGTATCATCCCGAGACATTTACAGTTAGCCATCCGTAACGATGAGGAGTTGAACAAGCTTCTTGGTGGAGTCAAAATCGCGCAGGGGGGTGTGCTTCCAAACATTCAAGCATAGTAATAGAAAACATGAATTTGGATATGTGGTTGGCAACCACTAGAATCTTTATCACATGTGTAATAACTCAAACGAAAAAAAATCATACTGTAAGAAACTAGAATGTATTTCAGAGAGGAACAAATGAATAGAATGATATATTACTAATCTCGGAGAAGCGAAATAGAATAGAAATATTGAGTGAATCCATTTGCCTCACATTACTCAACATCTAATGCTAAAGATTCCAATTTCCCTACGAACCACAGTGAAGGCGTTTACTATATATAGATATTTAGTAACTTCATGGACTGATATTCTGGTCTGTTAACTTCTTGGGTTTTGGTTCATTCACCCATTCGGCTAACTACCATTTCGATATTGTAGTTGGTGTCAGTTCGTGAAAAAATTACAATAAGTGGAGTATTGCGTTTACGACCATAGCTACTGCGAATTTTACCATATATCTGATATTTTTGTCGGACAATGAAACTGCAGTCCAACGCTGATTATAATCAGGCCATTGTTTGTCTGCAGACAAAATGATGGCCATTCTATCCAGATCTGGGGAAATCTTGGAGTTTTCGTTTAATTTCACAAAAATGTTTTATAGCAGCTTCTCAAAACGGATAAACGTTTCCCCAAAAAGGGAAATTGGGTGGTTGCTACATGTTTTAGGCCTTAATGAACGTGAAAACCGATCATCTTTCATAAGGTTACTTATCACGAGTATGCAAGAAACTCACTGGGCTTTGATAATTGCCTTCTGTAGTAATTAGCTAATATAGCACAACTTTTGGAGAAACTCGCCGTAACATCCAACCTCCTGCAGCGCGCTGTTGTAATGACCTAAATGTTCAACAAATAATCAAAACGTTTCTGACAATTATAATAGCGAGGCACAAAGTACGCCTGCTAACGGTGGCATTCACAACACTTCTGTCTTATATTGTTTTGCGGTAGGCTTCGTTTAGTTTAAATATTCGTTGCAGTTGTTGGAATCGACTCGGATGTTCTCCTTATAACTGCATTCGTGTTGCGCATTTTATCTTCTGTGATCTTCAAAACCTCTGACGCTCGTTTCGACCACGTTCATCTAGATTTGGTAGGACCCTTACCCGATTCCAACGGATACTCGTATCTCTTAACATGCGTAGACCGTTTCACTCAATGGCCAGAAGTAGTACTATTAAGGACATTACTGCTGAAACAGAGGCTCGCGTTTTCGTCGAACGATGGGTAGCAAATTTCGGCTGCCCTTCCACAATCACTACAGACCGCGGACACCAGTTCCAATCTGGACTTTTCCGTTGTCTGACCTCACTATTAGGAATCACGCGCTTCCGAACGACCGCCTACCACCCACAAGCAAACGGGTTGGTAGAACGTTTTCATCGACAACTTAAAGCTTCATTATCAGCTACAAACGTTTCACAGTGGACAGACGCTCTTCCACTCGTCTTGCTAGGTATCCGCAATGTAGTGTAAGTTGACATTGGATACACTGTATCTCAACTCGTTTACGGAACGACACTCCGACTTCCAGGAGAATTCGTGGATCCTTCAGCTTCTTCATTGAACATGGATCTAAACTCTTACACGAGTAGGCTTACAAACGCTATGCGTTCAGTTAAACCTGCTCACACTCGACCTCAATCAACTGATGTTTTCGTTCAACCCGAATTACGACATAGTACACATGTCTTCGTTCGTCGAGACTCACATCGACGACCCCTCGAATCAGCATACGAAGGACCCTTCAAAGTTCTTCAACGCGAACCTAAGTACTATGTAGTCGATAAGAACGGTACGAACGATAGCATCAGTATCGATCGGCTCGTAGGACATAAGCTTTATCTTGAGTTACCCTTTCATTGTTTATTATAAAAAAAATTTTTATTTATAGAAAAAAATAACAGAAAAACAAAACATTTTAATTTTTTTTTGAGCGTATTTATATTTTTTTATATATTAAAAAAAACCCCAAAAACCCTTTTTTTCCGATCGCTTTTACGCTGTTTGCAAGTGTATTAGTATATTTTTTTCCTCTCTCGCTCATCTTGTGTCCTTACGCAAGTACGAGTGTATTTTCGACATGCACTCACACGTTCTATTTTTTCTATTTTCCTGGACGGCTGGAAAAGAACGACGAAGTTTCACAAGGAACCGAAATTTTCATTGTACTTTATTTCTTTATTGCTATGTTGTACATTTTGGTCCCTTAGTGTAAGGAAAGACGACCAGACGCTCCTAAACGAAGCAAGCTATCAGAAGAGTGTTTACCAACGACAAACTCGTTGGGTTTAAACTTCTGGCTGGTCACGTCTTAGGGGCATCACTACCTCACTAGGGGGGGAGTGATCTGTAGCTGTAAATAATTCCCCAAAATCAATAGCTCATTAAGTGTTCGACATTGGATGCTGACCACGTTGTTTAAGTGGACTTGTTTAACTGAAGGCTTTCGGTCATGCATCCGTACCAGGTCACGTTTCAACTCGGCATGGGACACAGCTCCTACGTTTCAATAGTTAGCTAAGAACGAACACCTCTCGATATACTGGTAACGTATCAAATATATCTTTCCTACCTCTTCTCGTCTGACTTCTGATTTCCTTTGGTCGGGAAGGTTTCGAATATAGAAGGTACTACTGGTCGCTAGTTGTCAAACTAGAATACCAGTCGTATCCTCGATCCAGATCAAACTCTTCTTGGTTTTCCATGACGGATCAGAGATAACGAGTTGATTGTGTTGATTGGATGCTGACCATATTAGTTTTAGTGAACTCATTTAGCTGAAGGCGCTTGGTCATACATCCATACCAGATCACGTTACAGAACGACGTGGGAAACATCTCCTACGATCATTAGCCAGATTATATCAGTCACTTCTCGATATATTGATAAACCATCAAATATATTGTAGGGTCGGTGAAATGTCACTGAATATCGAACAGATCATCGATCCCTGTCGAGGTCAAGGATAGTCAACGCGCACCAGTAAATTTACGCCATGGACTGGCCCACGCGGCAGTGGTTGTACCTTCGCTTCTTTACTTTCGTGGTTGTACCTTAACTAATATATTCTTGTAATAACGTCCTTTATGTTGTACAGTCTCCATAGCATCCATGGCCCCTTGTTACGTCGACGAGGGCAATCCACGTAAGGTGCTGGTCGCGAGGTGTGACTTCAGCGTTAGTTGGTTCGTCACATTCTCGTCTAACTCTAGTAGGCCCCCAATCATTTCGACATATATCATCAACGTTGATGGTCTACAATATCTTCCAACCTCCTTGCTTCTGACTTCTGATTTTATCTGGGTGAGCGCGGTTCTATTAAAGGTGTTACTGGTAAAGAGTTGCCAAACTACAATATTGCTGGTATCTTCAGTACTGATAACTTACTAGCCCGGTCAATACCAGTAACTGGTTTTCTATTTTTATTACCAGCTATGATGGTTCATTAACAAGCTTTAGTGGTATTGAAATGCTTTGGCGAAATAAACTTGTCAAAATACCAAACACTAGCAAATATGTTCTCTCATTGACATAGATACACATCAATGAGCAACGTTATCAAAGACTGAAGTTATCTGGATCTAACTCTTCAACTTGCTTCCTCCCTGAATGTTTCACCCTGCTCTGAACTATGAACTATCTCATAATATCTTTTCTTCTGACAACTGCCCGCCTAATTTCCAACTTTCCTGTTCCATTCCCAAACAAAGGAGACAATACTCCTGAAACGCATGGCGAGTTTAAACTTTAAATTTTCCGTAGTCATTAGCGCTTTTCAGATTGTTATTACGATGACAGCCGCGCATTTATCAGGACTCCTCGTAGCTTTACTGAATCTGTTAAGGGACAAAGTTGGTAGCCACACACACACATCGTTAATGGATTGGCTAACATCTATAAATACCTATGATTTTCTGTAACAAGTTTGAACCTTGCAACAAAGTGTTTCTCTGATACTCGTGTCTTCTCTCTGGTGTTCCAGTCGCTGAGTAGTGCTAGCCCTGGGGTTATCCGAATAGCT
This sequence comes from Schistosoma mansoni, assembly GCF_000237925.1. Taxonomy (NCBI): domain Eukaryota; kingdom Metazoa; phylum Platyhelminthes; class Trematoda; order Strigeidida; family Schistosomatidae; genus Schistosoma; species Schistosoma mansoni. The sequence continues at coordinate 756,173 of NW_017386044.1, read as the reverse complement.
TAGGATCTGAATAAATTGTTCAACCCACAAGACATATCACTATTCAAATACAGCTTCCTTCCATTCGGTCTTAGTTGTTCTCCAGTTATATTTCAGGAGGTTATGAATAAGGTAGTCAGTGATATTGAAGGTGTTGAAGTCTATCAAGATGATCTCATCGTTCATGGCACTGATAAGGTAGTTCATGACCAGAGACTTATTGCTTTATTGCATCGTTTAATTGAGAATATTACAGTGAATACGAATAAGTGTTCATTTTGTGTATCTAGTTTGAAAGCCTTGGATACCTTGTTGATGGTAATTGTTTTAGACCAGATATGAAACGACTAGCCCCAATGACAAATCCACCGTCTCGAAAAAATGACACAGAATCACGTTCACCGGTGAGTGCTCTTCAGAATTATTCTCGTTTTATTCCTAATTTTTCTTGTCGTGCCAACTGTTTATTTAATATTTTGACATCCGATTCATTCAAATGGGGTGAGGAACAAGATTCATGCCTACGAAGTCTGCTAAAGTTTCTTCGAAGTGATGCTGTTCTTCGAACTTACTCACCCAGTGTACATTCTGTACTTATTACTAACGCATCATCTGTGGGTATTGTGCAGTTTTGGAACAAGAAAGTACGCCAGTTATCTGTGTTTCACGCAAACTTACTGTTACTGAACAAGGTTATTCACAAACGTAGCGAGAAGCATTAGCATTGTTTGAGCTGTTAGAAGACTTCATAAATATTTATTTGGAAAGAAGTTCGCCATTGTTACTGATCATGAAGCTTTAAAGTTCATTTATCATCCTGAAAAATCCTGAGCACGTTCCTCAGCTGCTATGGTTCAACGATGGAGTATTGCTTTGAGTGCCTATGACTATACGGTTCGGCACAGCAGTGCAAAACGAACTCAAACCGTTGACTAAATTTCCTGACAATCATTACAAGATAGACCTTTTAATACTTCAGACTGTTTGTTAGTGCAACCTTTACCAGTGAGACGTCCAGATCTCATCAGAGAAACTCGTAGATACTTTAGATGTATACTGAGTGCTATATGAAAGAGTTGGAATGCTAATCTGACACGTAGATTTCCTGTCCATTATTCAAAGCGGGATGGGTTATCTACTGCGATACAAAATCCGACAACATTATTTTGAATGGTTCGAGATATAGAGCATGACCGAGAAAGGTATAAAGAGTGGATAAGTATTGGCACATTTTCTGATATTCATCGGTCAAGAAGCCTACAGTTGACTAAACATTTTAGCATATCCAGATAAGCCAATCTCACTCCATTATTCAACTTTCAAGGACCTACTATTAAATCATGTGAATTGCACCAGTTTTGAATGTCGTGTGAGAGCAAAATTTCATAAGATGATTCGTCAGAATAAGCAAAAGGTATTTAATGTATGGTCGTCAGATTTCACAAGATGTTCTGTTATTTTGTGTTTGACTACATTCGATTGTCCCCGCTTTTGTTGTCGTTCACAAACACTGTAAACATTCGCCATCTAATTTCAAATGACTTTGGTGGTCTTTCCCTCATAGAATCATCTAGTCTTCACGTCCTTTGTTTACCAATCTATGGAACGCTCATTGAAAATCTCGATTCTTTGAGACTCAACTATTTATAGCGTTCTATCTGTATTATCATTACCATTAGCTTCGTTCAGTATTATATTTTTGGTACAACATAGACTTCTCAGCACCATGTGTTTCAACAAGTTTCCGTTTCCTACTACTTGATAGATCCTCACGACAAATATTGAGTGATCGCAAGTTAAAAATTGGCATTTACTTTTTGACTAGAACCACTATCATGGTGATTAACAAAATCTGATGCTGAACCATGACAAATACGAACATGAGATAGCACTTGTTTTATAAAAGGAGATCCATCATTTAATTTGACTCCATCAGCACTGATGAGCTTGGAAACTGACTTTCTTCGACGAATATTCGGCATCAGAATTTGTTGATCACAGCCAAAGTCTGCTCTATTTGATACACTATAGTAAGGGGCAATAGCATGTGTCTTAAATACCCAGACAGTTATTCTTTAGTCCTTCAAATCTTCCAGTTCTAAACAAATATTAGCACTCAGTTATTCAACCAATAATCGTTCCCTCAATAATCAATCGACCGAGTGCACCAAAAATAAGTGTTATTCTATCCTTTCTGGACAGATCATGTAAAATTGATTCAAAATATAATATTTGGTTGTTTTATAACATAGAGTGTTTCAAATACCGGGAAAGTGTTTCAATTCACAATCAAAAATGCATAATCCTAGTCGACGCAAGCAACACAATCAAAGGGGGAACAACTCAATATAACTGCCGCTAAGACCATGTAACAACTAAAACAACATAAATGTAGTTCAGGATGAAACACAAATACTCTGTGAAGCGAAAGAAAAATTGAAAAGACTATAAAAAAATAAAGCATTACTATCTTAAATGACATAAAAAAGACTACCAAAGTGTACAACTGAAGGAACTAATCGGAACACATTGCAAATGTATGCATGGAGAAATTTTCACACATAAAACCTTCAAAAAATAGTTCTTACACATGTTTTCCTTTATTAATTGCTTCATATTCCCTTCATTTAACTGTTAAATGACTGTGTTTCTCGTATGTCTGTTTGATCTCCACAACCATTGACGGTGTTACACAAACTGGGACTTAGAAATGTTGTGGAACACGACCTTATGAAATCAGTTATATACGACAAACAAAAGAAAATGAGATAATGCAAACTGTGAAGGAAATACAGGCATAAGAAAGAGTACAAAAGAAACAAATAGGACTCACTTACGCCTGTTGCCAACTCTCTCCTCAGTTCTCCTTCCCTGTTGTTGTCACGTGCTATTGACTACTTTTGTTTATGCTCCCGATTTCCAGTGTATTGTGTTTTTCGGTCTCACCATCTGTTCCTTATAGATTGAGATCTTCAAGTGAGGGCTTTACTCGCGATGGAGTTTCATGATTTCTGCATACACACACCGTCTTCGCCTGCTATAATGTATATTTTTGAAAAGCTGTATGTTTCAAATGAAAAGAACATTGCTATCTTCAATGAAACTTAGCATACCATTAAGATTGGTAAACAAGTGGTTTACAAACGAATAAACACTCGAAAATCATACATCCAATATTTTTCCGCGTTTGAATATCTTAATCTATTGAATGATGAGATTCATGACGTGATATTTGAAATTCTTGCCTTTAATCTGGTTCATAACTTTTTATTGTTCTTTAGTTTGTATCGTTTCTACAGGTGGTGTTCGTTTGTGACAGCATTTATCTCAAAGTTGCTAAAACACTTTTCGTTATTTATCGACTTGTTTTGATATCGAAATCTTTTGTAAAGGTTGGCCAGTTATCTCAGTTTTAATCTGGTTACTTTGAAAGATAGATGAAGAATTTCACAAGACAGACGGATTATCCTGAGAGAAGAATCAATTTATGGCACAATTATTTTGTGCACGTCACTTTTGAATTTGGTTCAATAAGACAAAAATGGAGTACATTCCTGCAAATCATTAAACAAGTGTATAATATTGAGTCGAATGGTTTCTTCATAAATAGAATTCGTGCACTTTTTGCTTTCACAGTGATACACTCTCCAATCACTTCACATTTTTTTTAATATCATACCAATGACCACCAATATATATATATATATATTCTTCGATGAACTGTGTGCTAAACTAAAGACATTACTACTACTATGAGTAGTATGTATCACCAAAAGAAAATGAAATATATGGTGGCAAGAGGTTAGGAAGATCAAAGAAAAGAGAACACGGAATGATTCGTATGGAAACGAATGAGCAATGAAATTTCAAACCATTGATTGACATTTTGCAAATGGAGGACTAACAGTATGGTTCTCAGATTTGACTAAGAGATCCTGTAATTTTATATTCAAATACATTCAGTTGTCCCCACTTCTGTGTTCATGTTCATTACAATATTTAGTTACTAACTTACGCCTGTTACCCCCAATGGAGCATAGACCGCCGACCAGCATTCTCCAACACACTCTGTCCTGGACCTTACTTTCTAGTTCTGTCCAATTTTTATTCATTTTCTCATGTATGTCTCCATTTCTCAGCGTAATGTGTTCTTTAATCTTCCTCTTCTCTTTTGATCTTCAGGATTCCATGTGAGGGCTTGCTTTGTGACGCAGTTGTGTGATTTCCTCAACGTGTGTCCTATCCACTTCCTGCGCTTCTCCCTGATTTCTTCCTCTGCTGAAACCCCATTTGTTCTCTCCCACAGTGAAATGTTGCTGATATTGTCTGGTGAACAGATCTGAAGTATTTTGCGTAGACAACTGTTAATAAACACCTGTATCTTCTGCATGATGGTTTTCGTAGTTCGCCAAGTTTCCGCCCCATACACTAGAACTGTCTTGACATTTGTATTGGAAATTCTGATCTTGATGTTGGTTGACAATTGTTTTGAGTTCCAGATGTTCTTCAGTTGTAAATATGCTGCTCTTGCTTTGCCAATCCGCGTCTTCACATCTGCATCAGATCCACCGTGTTCAGTAATGATGTTCCCCATATATGTGAAGGTTTTTACGTCCTCCAAAGCTTCTCCGTCGAGTGTAATTCGATTGGTGCATGTTGTATTGTATCGGAGAGTCTTGCTTTTCCCTTTGTGTATATTGAGACCTACTGCTGCTGAGGCTGCTGCTACACTGTTCGTCTTCTCCTGTATTTGTTGTTGCGTGTGTGATAGAAGATCTACATAATCTGCGAAGTCTATATTGTCCTGTTGCATCCCAGCTGTCCACTGTATCCCATGCTTCCCTCCAGATATTGATGTCTTCATGATCTAGTGGATCACCAAGAGAAAGAGAAAGGGTGAGGGTAAACAACCTTGTCTGACACCGGTCCTTACCTCGAATGAGTCGGTGAGTTGTCCTCCGTGAGCGATTTGGCAGTTTAGTCCATCATAGGAATTTCGTATGATATTGACTATCTTCTCAGGCACTCCGTAGTGTCGAAGAGGCTTCCATAGTGTTGTTCCGTTCACGCTGTCAAATGCTTTCTCGTACTCAATGAGGTTGATGTGGAGTGATGAATTGCATTCAATTGGTTGTTCCACAATGAACTGTAAAGTTGCGATTAGGTCATTACATGATATTGATATTGATACATCCTTAATAAAGTTTTGTGGGACCAAAATAGGTGATCTTTGCTTAAAGAAAGTCAAACAAAAACATAATTAATCAACTAAAAATCATTTCATTTGTAGAGTAGATCATCAGCTCCAGTGAAATATCTAACCTGCTTGAGTTTTCGGCTAAAAAGAAAAATAACCAACTAAATTAGGAGAAAACCGGATTCAAATGAGGTTCAAAACCTATTATTTACATATTATCAGCCTCATCTGTTGCTGACCAAAATCAGCCTAATTTTTCATCTCAGAAAAATTTCGTTCATTATTCAACGGGAAATTACATTCTCAGAGTACTTTACTAAATAGATCGTAGATGGATGCCCACCAACTTCACAACCAAGAGTTTCTCAATTTTGATGAGTCAGTATGGTGCTCAGTAAGATTGTCTACAACCTCGAAGTGTCTAGTTGGGGTCATCTACAGGAAGCCCACTGCCGACATCGAGTATGACAAACGCCTGCTGGAAGGATTAACTCGCTCTACGCGTCTCGGATTCTCTCAAATCCTGATTCTAGGGGACTTCAATCTTCCTAAAATCAACTTCGTGGAACATACATACATTGGAGGTGCCAACTCTACTGAAGCTCTGTTCTTCAACCTCATCGGTGACCTAGGATTATTCGAAAATGTGAAGTCGGTAACTCGTTGGAGAAACAGTCAGACGCCGTCGCGCTTAGACTGGGTATTCACAAATGAAGAATTCCTAGTTGACGACCTCTCAATCCTGGCTCCCCTGGGGAAAAGTGATCACGCCGTCTTATCATTCAGCTTTGTCAGCAAAACGGAGCTAAGATATCCTACTAGCAACAAGCGCTGGAACTTCAAACGGTTGAGTGTGTTAGCTCTACAGGACTATCTACAACAGGTGGATTGGGATGTTCACCCTCAACTTTAAGTGGATGCTCATTGGGATTTTTTACTGCACACGATCTTATGTGCTACTGAGCATTCACTTCCTAAAATGGTCCCAAAAGCTACAAACAATCTCCAATCATCAAGAACCGCACTCGTCGTTTGCTAAGCCGCAAAAGGCACTTTTGGGCCGAATATAAACGAACTGACAATAACGACGCATACAGGCAATATAAACGCATAAGGAACATATGTTCAAAAGCAGTAAGAGAAGCCAGGCTTCAGTTCCAGACCAAGCTTATCGATAAATTCGTCTCCAACCCGAAAAGCTTATTCAGTTACGCAGCTTCTCTTCGGCAAGGCAAAACTGGAGTTTCCCAACTGCTTGGTCCTAATGACCCGACCAATAACGACGGTGATGCTGCCAACCTTTTGGCTGAACAATACTCCCAGACATTCCAGCTGACCCACATCAACTATACTGACGAAAGCTTCACCTGTACAGGACTTTCCGAAGTGGATCTGAGTGCTGACCTGGTGCTCCGTAAACTGCAGCACCTAAGAAAAGACACTTCTCCTGGTCCGGATATGGTTCATTACGCTGTTTTGAGGGGAGCAGCTTCAATCCTGGCGACACCACTTAGCGTGATGTTTGCACACTCGCTAAGCAGAGTCAAACTACCGGAAATTTGGAAGCTGGCCCACATCACACCAATTTTCAAAGGAGGTCGATGCAGTGAACCCTCAAGCTACCGACCAGTGGCCCTTCTCTCCATGCCTTCCAAAATTATGGAATCCCTAATATACGACGGTATATTAGAATACTTATCATCCTCAAAGTTCTTCTCACCTCAACAGCATGGTTCCAGAAAAGGTCATTCTTGTATGACCAACCTGCTGACTGCGGTGGATAGATGGACAACCATCCTTGATCGCAAGGGGAAGGTTGACGTCATCTACCTGGACTTCTCAAAAGCTTTTGAAAGGGTCAACCACGTATGCTATATCAAGAAGCTTAGACGATTGGGTATAAAACCCCCTTTGATTGATTGGCTCTCTTCATATTTAGAAAATCGACACTTTAAGGTCAGGGTTAACTTCACTCTCTCTCAGGCTATGGAATGTCCTAGTGGGGTCCCCCAGGGCTCAATACTAGGACCTCTTCTCTTTTTGATCTACATTAACGATCTTCCTCAACAAGTTTCATCTGATCTATTGCTTTTTGCTGATGATGTGAAACTTTGGAGAGAGATACGTAATCATAATGATATACTAGTTCTTCAGGAGGATCTAACCCGACTTCAAAGTTGGGCAGACGACAACGGACTTACCTTCAACACTTCAAAGTAGTAGTCCATCTGAGACATGTTGCAGACTATAGTTATAACTTAGGTAACTCCTCTCTAGAAGTTTCCCAAGTCGAAAAAGATTTAGGAGTGTTGGTACCCTATGACCTGAAATCGTATGCGAACTGTGACAAAAACGCCTCTCAAGCAAAGCTTGCACTGGTAACATTGAAGCGCATTTTTGGCCAGTTTGACGGTAGAACCTTCCACATAATCTTCAACAGTTTTATTCGTTCCCATTTAGAGTACGGAAACATAGTATTTCCTCCCTCCCTCCACAAGGATAAGGACACTCTGGAACGTATACAATGTCGAGCCACGAAATCAGTTCGGGGACTCAAATTCAAACCTTACGAAGAGCGCCTTCAATCACTTAACCTTTACCCGTTAGAGTATAGACGTCTTAGAGGTGACCTTCTTATGACTTACAGTATCCTTAATACTTCTGGTCATCCCCTTAAACATCTTCTTAAGCTTAGTCATAACACTAACCTAAGAGGTAACACCCAGAAATTGGAGACCCTATTAGCAGAACAGACTGCAGACACAACTTCTACTCCGTAAGAGTTGTCAAGTGCTGTAATTCGCTGCCGACTGAGCTAGTCCAAGAGACCTCCCAGGAGTCCTTTAACAGGAAACTTGACTTATTCTTGAGGACTAAGGATAACATATTATTATGATTTACCAAATTCTTTTTTTTCCTCTATTATCGTTCATATACCTAGGTTTTTGCCTGGAGGTATTGGTGATCCACTGCTACTAGACACGGAAGCCTGTTAAGCGAAAGCTTCTTCTATTCCGTCCTCAACCATTTGAACCATTTGAATCACCTTGATCCACTTAAAACAAATTGAACATCGATAAATATAAATCATTAATTTTCAAAGTTACTTTAGGTTTCCGAATGTGGCGAATAATGGGTTGTGATTAAGTATGTTAGAGACTAAGTTTTTCGAAGATATTCCTTTCAAATCATTGAAAAAAATTCACCATTATCCACACTTGTAATTTATTCTATTACGTTTCCAGAAAACTGTTGAGTAGATGTTAGGTCTTAAATCCCAAAACTAATCAGTTTTGGGATTCGAAAACAATGACAATTATAACGTCATATGAAATGAAACCCTGGATATTTGTGTCACTCTGAAAATCAATTTTGTATGGAATCAGCCACGTACAGCTAAGATACTAAAAATAGAGTGAATCAATTGTTTCCCACTCCTTGATCATTTAGTGATTCTCCAACTAATGTAAAATGATGATGAAATTAATTTTAAGATCTCTGAATTATTCTGTACATTATTATTTCATTCGCATCGAGGATTTTCAGTATAGGATTGTGGAGATTGTTGAATTTCATTGAAATTATGAACCAATCAGTGTTAGATCGCCAATAAGAACCTAGAAGCACTAGATGGCCTTATCATCCTGTTACTCGGAATCCAGCCTGTTGGTCTTGGAGCTGGGCGTCTACGGAGTCCCTCATTCTGTTTAATAATACCCTGTTGAAGATTTTTCCTGGTATTGAGAGAATAGTGATGCCCCTGTAGTTATCACACTTGCTGAGATCACCTTTATTCGGTATATTGATCAGAAGTCCTTCTTTCCAGTATGTTAGTACTTGTTCTTCATCCCAAATCTTACTGAAGAGAGTTTGGAGTATCTCTTCAGTTACCGCTACATCTACTTTCAGTGCCTCTGCTGGAATGTTTTCTGGTCCCGCTGCTTTGCCATTCTTGGTTTGTCTAATGGCCATGCTGATCTCTTCAATTGTTAGTGGGTCAACAACGATTTGGATGTCCGTGGGTGCCGCTTTGATGTTGGGTGGGTTCAGTGGAGCTGGTCGATTCAAGTGCTCTTTGAAGTGTTCTACCCACCTGTTTCGTTGTTCTTCAATGTCGGTGATTGCTTTGCCTCCCTTGCTTTTCACCGGTCTTTCTGGCTTACGGTAATTTTCAGTGATTTTCTTTGTTGTGTCATGCAATTGTCTCTAATTACCATGAACCACTCTGTCTATTTGTCAAATTCAAACTTGATCGACAAAATTTGTTTAGCACGAAAAGAATAACACAAAAATAACCCAACTGCATTTATCCTAAAACCTATAAATTTGCAACAGGTCGTGTTTCATACATGCTATTGATAAGTCCATGGATTACCGATTTCTTTGTTGGTGCATGACTGAAGTTGTGTTCACGTAGTGAGTTACTTGTCAATTTACGTTCCGCTTAAGATAACCAAATAATGTAACAACAGTCCTCTTTCACTTGGTACTGTTTGTTTGAATCTTCACATTGACGTTCAGGACTACAATTGGTCAGTCTCTTATTGCCATGATCTATCTGGTTCTTTGTGTTTTGGTCCGGTAAGATCCATGTAGCTTTGTGTATGCGCTTGTGTGGGAATATTGTGCCGCCTATAACCAATTTGTTGAATACACATAGGTTTGCAAGTCTCTCCCCATTTTCATTTCTCTCTCCTAATCCATGTCGCCCAATTACATCTTCATATCCTGTGTTGTCCACTCCAACTTTAGCATTTAGATCTCCCATCAGGATGGTGAGGTCCTTTCGTGAGCACTTCTCTATAATTGATTGCAGCCTTTCATAGGACTGATCTTCATCATCGTCGTTGCTATCATTGGTGGGTGCATAACATTGGATAACGTTCATTGTGATCCCTTGCTTCTTTGTTCTGAATGATGCTTTAATTATCCTAGGTCCATGAGATTCCCATCCCACAAGTGCATTTCGTGCTTCTTTGAACAGCATTAGAGCAACTCCCTGAGTATGTGGAGCATTTTCCCCTTCGTGACCGGAGTACAGCAGCATCTCTCCTATACCTAGCCTTTGTTGTCCAGTTTGTGTCCAATGGGTTTCGCTGATTCCGAGTACTGCCAATTTGTATCTCCTCATTTCCATTGCTATTTGGCTGGTTTTCTCTGTCTCCCACATTGTCCGGACGTTCCATGTACCTATAAAGAGCGTTGCTCTGGTTGTTAGAAGGTGCATCGGTCTCGTGACTTCCGAAGAATTTCGGCTTTCATCATGAGACGTCATAATTATTCCTTCAACTCCCAGGGCAGAGTTTAAATGGTTTGAATTATTTTTTCTGGTTAGCGTTTTTTTAGCGAGTTAGCTTTTCTACGGGATGGGGTCGCTAACCCCATGCTCAACCCTCCTCCTTTACCCGGGCTTGGGACCGGCAGTAACTCTAGAAGAGCTACAGGCGGAGTTCATTGAAACGTTACCGGACTTTAATATACAGACTATAATAATTAAACTAAATTTATTATATAATTTCAAAACATTCTGACGTGTAAATTCACTTAGTATTGTTTGTTTGAATCTTCCCATTGATGTTTTAAGACTGAAACTGGTAAGTCTCTAATTGGCATATGTGCATACTGTGCGTATTGCCTCGATATAGCCTTAATTCACAAGCATTCTAAGCAAAGATGGATAGTGGTTAGCAGTGGAATCCAGGACGCGTGTCACTTCGTCCTAATTGTGACTCGTCAGCTGGATGTACCTGAATCTCAGAGTTGATGTTCACTCTTGGACTCGAACCCAGTACCTTTCGCTTCAAACGCCTTTGCGTTATGAATTTAAAAAGGCTGTCGCCAATTTGTTGTGACTTTATGCCCGGCTTTTTATCACGTGATTTATTCACCAATCGGAATACAACTTTTCCAATCTTAGCACTGTGCCAAAACAATGACGTTCGACCGGTATGAGCAGCCTAGCGTCCTTATTAGTCCTTTGTTCGCCTAACCTTTCCGGTTGAGTCCAGAACACCAATTACAGCTTCTGCTATGCGAATCATTTATTTCAAGCATATTCGGTTTATATACCAGACAAACAGTTCGCATCACACCATAAAATAGAAAATAATATTTGTACAAGATCAAGCCAAATGTGGCTGTAGACGTGGGGGACGATAATCAATAACCTGAATATAATTTAGGGAGAGTAATTCGTATAATAATAATTTATAGGTCAAAATGAAGCTTATAATAAGATGAATATAGATATACACAATCTAATTACTCAATAGTTAAACAATAAGAATATGTATATAGAATAATAGTCCATTAATAGGTCCCGGAAGTTACCTGTACTTATGTCTTCACTAGGTTATAACACTCTTTTTATTATAAACTAGTACATACTAAAATGAAGAGAAAAAGGAAGGAAATAGAGGAGCGATCGAAATAACAAGAGTTAGGAGAGTAATGGAACATGTAAAGAATAACATAAAGAAGACGTGCGAATGATGTATTTAATGTATGATTTTCATATTTAACGAAGCCACTATGTGTTTTTGCATTAAATAATAGATCAGTTTTCCCGACCTCAGTTCTCGTTTACTACAGTAACATTTCTCAATGTTTTATTGATATAGAACACCAGGAACAGAATTTGCTACCAGGTTAAGGATCATAGTTAAATTCACAAATGCAATTTGCCATGCTTTCATATTTATCTGATTGAGGGGTTGAAGTTAAATGAAAAGAGAACTTCCGAGTCATTTCATTCACAAGCTCTATTTTATTTGCATCACTCTACGTCTGCTGAATTTGTAGAATAGTCTTGAGGTCGTCCGAAGATATAGATATTTTGATATGGAGTAGACAAAGTATTATAAAAATCTCCGTTGTCACTTTCGTTCCATCCTTGATATGTCTACCCAATAATATTCAGGAGAAAATTGTCTCGATCTAGTTTAAGGTCCTGAACGATAAGCTAACCGGTTTCACATTAAGGTTAGAAATATGTAAGTTCGAATTGAGACTAACAGCCTTGGGCAGAAAGATGAAAACTATCCTACCACCTGATTGGTTGATAAGGAAGAGAGAAAGAAGAAGACTCAACTGGAATATCACTCGATTTATTCCTGATTCTCGATTCACAATTCTGATTAATATAAAAAGTTAAATGAATAAACAAATGACTAACATGACCACAACTCACAAACAATTAGAAAAATACAAATATGTCCAAACTAGGCATTGGGGGTAGAAAAATAGAGTAGGAAAGTTTTCGTCTAATTTACAACAACTTTGAAACAGAAAAGAACACGGTAGTGAATCATACATCAAACGAAAGCTTATGGTTCATAAAATAAACAACGGATAAAATTAAATGTTAATATTTTACAAACTTTGAATTAAGTGAAATAACGTCGCTAAAAGCAGTTTCCGTTGGTTGTTGTTGGCTTTTTAATTTCTCGGTTCACACTATCCAACAGTGAGCTCTTTTTATTAGGATTATGAATCAGTCTACGTTAGATCATCATTGGAAACCTGAAAGCAGTGAACAGCCGTTTCGTCTTATTATGTGACTCATCAGCAGTGCGCGTTTACAACCCTGCAAGCAATAATCCAACCCAAGATCTTCGGATTGGTGTGCAAACATGTGACCTCCAGATTACTAATTTAACATCTAACAGTGTCGGTGTTTAACTCCAGGAACCCAAGAATCATGCGGTCATCTTAGATTGTCTTTGATGGGCATCACCTACAAACACGACGCAATTCAGCTTCACTGGTCCCGGCTATCAGGAATCAATAGCTAAGTGGATAACCTGATGGTGTTTGAAGCGAAAGGTACTGGGTTCGGGTCCCAGAGTGGACATCAACTCCAAGATGAAGGCACATCCAGCTGACGAGTCCAAAATAGGACGAAAAGCGCGTCCTAGATCCCACTGCCAGCCACTATTCATCTTTGCTTATAATATCTGTTTTAAATTGTTTTCGGCAACCTGTCGTTTGCATTTCTAACTTAAATTAATTTATTTATCCACTATCAACCTAATCCGAGATGAGTTCTCGAAAGTCCAATAATGTTCAGACTGAGACAACTATCATTATTCACATTAGATAGTACTTGTATTGTGACGCGGACAGCCTTACGTTAGAAATTTTGGCTATTGCTTAACAAACCATTGGTTCTGAAGGTTCAGTCCTTGCCATGAGAGCTGAAGTTACATGTCGATTGCTACCGAACTCTCTGGTACATATTACGTTAAAACAACTATTCATTCCTCTATCACTTTTTAGTACAGACTTAGTACAGACTCACTGATGTTAACATATTGTAAATAAATTTTTTATGGGGGATACGGATATCTCACTGTTAAATGATAGCATATTTTCAGTGTGGCGTTGTGAAGATTGCTGAGTTTTTTTATTAAGATCATGAATTGATGAGTGTTAGACCACCATTGAAAGCATGGAAGCACCGGATGGCTGTTTCGCCCTAGAACTTTCAATTCTTCTAGGTTTTTAATGGTGGTCTAACATTCATCGATTCATGATCTCAATCAAGATAATATATTTATTGAAGCTGACCTTATTTCCATATTTACCATGGGTTGATTCTTGTTTACATCCTCATTTCGTTATGTTTTTTATGGTTTCTATTATCAGAAGGGGTTTCGTGGATATTATAGTAATTTTAATAGCTGAGATCATGAATCACTTGAACCTAGACAACCATGGAAAATCTGGAAGCACTGGACGACAGGATCGTGGATGCGCACTGCTAAGGAAACCCCCAATGTACATTCATCTATGTCAAGTATTCAATGAAATACCAGAAAAAAAAATTAATCAAAATTTAGTAAAACTACAGTAAATGAGAACACAAATGGAGACAGTCGAATGCGTTTGAATATAACATTACAAGATCTCTTAATCAAATCTGAGAACCATACAGTAAATACTTCATTTGTAAAATATCAACTAATTGTCTCAGACTTCATTAATCCTTTGTTTCTACAGCAATTATTCTCTGTTCTGATTCTCTTATTTTCGATCTTTCAAACCTTTTGCTTTCAGATTTTTCACTTTCAATTGATGACATATACTACTTATATCTGCTGATATCAGTAGCACACACCACAATAATAATGCCATCATTGTTATTATTAACTGCTGAGAGAAGACAAGACAACTGGAACACTACTTGATTTATTCCAAAATTCAATCTGGTACCCAGTTTCAGATTAGTGTGAAAAGATACATGAATAAATAAATGACTAAATCGACCACAATGTACAATAATTAGGAAAATACAATTATGTCCAAAACTGGGGAATTAAAGTAGAAAATAGAGTACAAAAGGTTACGTCTAAATTACAATAGCCTTGGAACAAAAAATGTCATGACAGTGAATCATACATCAAGCGAAAGCTTATGATCTGTAGAATAGACCAGTAAATGTTACTGTTATACAAGCTTTGAATGAAATGAAATAACGTCCCCAAAAATAGCTTTCGTAGTTTATCCAGGCTTTTTGTTTCTCTGTTCACACCAAAGGTGACTAGAAAACAGTCAAACTCTAGTCTTCTGAAGTTTGCTGAAGCCGTTGCTATCAGGCATCAAAAGCCTGATTTATGTGCTCAGAAGGTAGTGATTATTAATTTTCCCCTGCCTTGGTGACAAATATTCGTTTTTCTCATCTTAAAACATTTTTAAAACTCTTGCGTTTATTATACCATTGAGTTTTTTCATTTTCACTGTCTTCCAGATTAGTAATCATATTTTTGTAATTGCGCTTTACTCATTTTGAATGCCGGCTAAGTGGTCTAGAGGTTAAGCACTCGCGCACGAGACTGATAGGTCCTGGGTTCGAATCTCGCTAGGCGGGATCGTGGATGCGCACTGATGAGGAGTCCCACGATAAGATGAAACGGCTGTCCAATGCTTTCAGGTTTTCCATAGTGGTCTAGCTTTAATTGATTTATGACCTCAACTATTAAAATTTAATCATTATATTCTTATCGGCGTTCACTCATTATGTAATCACTTGTTTCTGGACGTTTGAACTCTTGTCACAATCAATGTTGTGGAATGTTCTTATACGCAAGGTATATTTTTACAATATTCAGTTTATTGAATCTATTTGCATCTTTGCTATACTATACTAATGTGTCCTCAACGTAACTTCCAACTAAACTATTTTTGATGTAAGCAATTTAAACTCATTATGTGATTATGATTTCAAATATCATAGGTTTTAAGCAGCTGATTGGAATCAGATGAAATAAAGTGAATTCATGCTATTCTTCTGGAATCTACATTTTTGCTTTATGAGTATCTCTCACCGATAGATGTGAACATCTGGAACTCAAAACAATTGTCAATCAACACCAAGATCAAAATTTTCAATACATATGTCAAGACAGTTCTACTGTATGGAAAGAAAACTTGGAGAATTACGAAAGCTATCATCCACAAGATACAAGTGTTTATCAACAGTTGTTTACGCAAGATTCTTCGGATTCGTTGGCCAGACACTATCAGCAACAACCTACTATGGGAGACAACAAACCAGATTTCAGTGGAGGGAGAAATCAGGAAGAAGCACAGGAAGTGGATAGGACACACATTGAGGAAATCACCTAACTGCGTCACAAGACAAGCCCTCAAATGGAATCCTGAAGGCCGAAGGAGAAGAGGAAGATTGAAGAACACATTATTCCGAAAAATGGAGACAGAAATGAAAAGAATGAACAAAATTTGGATAGAACTAGAAAGGAATGCCCAGGACATAGTGGGTCGGAGAATGCTGGTCGGCGGTCTATGCTGCATTTGGGGTAACAGGCGTAAGTAAGTAAATAAGTACAATGTAGAATTCTCAGCACAAAGTGTTTCAACAAGTTTCCATTTCTGAGAACTGAGAACTCATTAACACTGCACGCATAAGATCATCAGGTTTGATAAAGATTATAATACATTTATATCGATAAGCTTTTATTTCAAACTCCTTTCAGTTGACAAATCTAACAACTCAATCATATACTACTGATAATAATTGACTAAACTTCAAAATATAGGAACATCAACGTATGTGTTAAATTCACATGGTATTGTTTACTTGTATCTTCCCATTGTTATTTAGGACTGCAATTGATCAGTCTCTTGTTGGCATATATGCATCTTGTGCGGATAGCCTCGATATTGTCTGAAGTCACAAGCATTATAAGCAAAGATGGATAGTGGCTAGCAGTGGGATCCAGAATGCGCGTTTCATCCTATTTGGGACTCTCCAGCTGGATATACTTGTTACTTATGTTAGAATTTCAGGAATATATGTTTGGGCTGATCTACAAGGGATAGTATGATCATTATTTAGATCAAAGATTTATGAACAAAGAATTTCAATACTTCAGTTCCGTTATAGACTTATCGATTACTTTAATCATCATAACGAAAGCTGCATTTGATCATTTTTCCTAGTTGATCACCAAGTTTAATATAGTTTTGCAGTGTGACTCAGTTACATAGTTACATTCAATAGTATGTTTATCTGTGACAAACTTTCAAGCACTTATGTATCCATGTATGCAACCTATTATCATCAATTATATCTCATCAAGAATGTTCTTAAGGTTAGGCATCCAATTTCCGTAACCAAAGCTGTGAAATTCAATTATTATGAATGCTTACCGCTGAATAGCCCTATACTAATGTAGTGAACAAAACACCGGTAGGGGACAAACGAATGTATTTAAGCACAAATTATAGATTATCACATTAAATTCGGATTATCATACATGAAACAGTTAATTTGCAAAATGTTATAACAATCAATTGTCTCAATCTTCACTGTTCCTTCTGTAAATATCAGTTCATCTTCTCTAATTCCATTGTTCATGCATTTTCGTACCGATTGCGATTCTTTCCTGTTCTTTCCTTATCGATCTTCTGCCGAAATACATTCTATGTCTGACCATCACCATATACTACTTATATAGATATAAGTAGACCACACTAGACTAAGACAAAATGACCATTTAGTGCTTCCAGGTTATCAAATAATTGTCTAGTATAAACCATTTTGTAATTTCAGCCATGAAAATTCTTTCCCCTCCCCCATCCGCGCCAATCTTTGGAAAATAAAAAAAAAATTTATGCATGATTAGTAAACATTTTACTTGTCAACTAACTGGTTACTCATAATTCGTTTGTATGGAAAAATATGCTGTCTGTCAGTGATTATTTCAATATGACTCATAAATCATTGTTCCTTCTTTTCTCAAATAATGGCTGAAATTTATGTTAAATAGTGAATAATTTCATTTTATTTTATATATTTATGTAAATGAAGTGTTCATCTATCGATGCATAAAGATTAGTACAAGCGGGGGGGGGGTACCATATAGATATATGCCAAATGAATCATTCGATTTGTGTGAGAGTTAGGGATACTACTCGGGTGCCAAAATTGAAGCAGATTATTTCCTTAAGGCACCACACTATGAGCTTTTGATGTAAAAGTTCAATTCATAAGGCAGTGGAGCAATGTTAGGAGATACAATGTCAAGGTAGCCGGTCATCAACGATAGATTCATACATCATTTATTCCATAAGAATCCTGGAGTCTATGTATATTATTTATTTTGGAATCAGGATTTTCCAACTCCCTTAGGTGGACTGTGTCTGTGTCCACTGACCCAAT
Source organism: Schistosoma mansoni (assembly GCF_000237925.1). NCBI lineage: Eukaryota > Metazoa > Platyhelminthes > Trematoda > Strigeidida > Schistosomatidae > Schistosoma > Schistosoma mansoni. The sequence goes on along the minus strand of NW_017386044.1, from coordinate 738,315 downwards.
CAAAGTGTTAGACATTTGCTTTTCGTCTTCTCAATTCCGTAAACAACACACCTTTCACGAGAAGGCAGTGAGTAGGACTTCCATGACAGTGGCTGTTTAGGCGTAGTCATGTGAGAACATTTGAAGAGGGAGAGCTAACTCTTCTCACTTAGAAATAAGGTTTGTGTTTTGTATTTCATGTGTATTTCAATGTTGGAATAAATAGAAAGCAATCATCTATTCTTTATTATTCACTGTAAATCTTTAGTGTCAAAATTCTAATTATTTTTAAATGGAATATTGTCAATAGTTCCTCAGTTGTCACTAAACTAGTGAATCAGGTCAATTATCATTCCAAGATACTTTTGAATATTTTAGTACAGATATAAAGCAAAAACTAATGATGTCTAGGTATTCATTAAACACATTAAACTGGAATATTTCATGAGCGAAAATTACTAGAGTTATCTATATGACATAAACAAAGATGGATGGTGGCTAGCAGTACAATCTAGGATGTACGTTTCATACATATGCCAATACAAGATTGATTAGTTGCAATCCTAGCTAACAATGCCCGACCGTTGCTGCTACCTTGACGTGGTGGTCGGGATTGCCTATCGTGATGAATCAATCGAGCTATACTGGCTGGAACAATCGTTCCTCAAGGTCCTACCATGCCAGACATGTCAGTTGAAGAGCGGTAAGACTAAAAGCAGCAAACCCAAGGTCCGAAGGCGAAGTAGTATTGCTGACTGTACAGAGTTGTGACGGCAGTAAGGTGTTTCCTTCAGACAACCAGCATAACAGCGATGCTGCCTTCCCACAAGGAGGGGTGGGGTTAGAAAAGGTCGACCCTAAAAATGCACACCTCTCCTTATCCCATGGATATCCGTTTCCGTCGGTAAGGTCCTAACAAGTACGGAGCTAACACGTCAAAAATCCCCCACAAGAAGGCCGTGCGTGACCGGCCTCAAGCAGTTGTCCCTTGGGCACTGCGGTCACGCTCCCAGGTCGTTAAGACCAACACTAATCCAACTTCCTTTTCAGGTCCCTCAAAAAATATCCTTCCACGGTGTGGGCAGCCGGGAAGTGATATTAGCCCTCATACTCGTAACTGCACACGAGACCAAGTTGGTCACTTTCAAATCCTAGCTAACAATCGGAAGATTTACAAGAAATCCACATTTATATCAAAGATTTTTACAAAACTTATTGAAAACAATAACCGAATAGTTGATTTATAAAGTTTATGATGATGTATGCCAAAGATCAATCACCTAAATAACTCAGATTCACATTTTAATGATTACCAGTGTGGTGTATGCTACTTATGTCAACTTACATAAGCAGTATGTAACACCAGTCGGAAGTGGAAAACCTGACATCAGAAGTCGATGAAAGTTAACTTGAATAGATTAGGAAAGGAATTAGAAAGGAATCGTGAATCGGAAGAATCATACAGAATATGAAAGACAAGTGATGAAGATTCGCAAATGAAGCATTTAATGTATGGTCCTCATATTTTACTAAGACATTCTGTGCCCCACTTGTATCCTCGTTCATTACACTAGCAATGTAATTATCAAGATGACATAAGATCATCGGTCACTTAGATGTAAACCGATAAGGAAGTTTACCTCAATCATGTCTATTAAAGAACCTCAACTGGCTTGGTGTATATACAATCTGTTGACGAATATTAACTGGAACTATATGTCAGTTTCGAATCTAGATATTAAGTATATTTATAAAGAGGTACTTGAAAAACACCGATCAGTTGAACTATGCATATCACCATTGAAAATAAACTTTTATACACTTTCTATTGTATTTACATATGTATGATGGGTTGTAGTTTCTTGGCTTCGGTTCATTTAAAACACAAAGTAAACCTTCGTTGAACAGAAAGAACACATCAACGGGAGAATAAACTTAGCGTATATCAGCTAGAGTAAAGTTTCAAAGACTCTCATAATATATGAAACAACATGTTGAACCATTTTCTACAGTTCATACCTACTGCTAGGAATTTGATATATCCTAGTAAGTAGCTTAGAGAATAGAATGTTTACAAACATACTAAACAGTTTTACAAAATCTAGAACCATATACAGTTAATTTTTTCAACCAATATTTCGGATTATTTTTTTAAGCTGACATCGTAGTGAACGAGAACATAAGTGGTGACAATCAAATATATTTGAATACAGCATTACAGAATATCTTCATCAAATCGAAGAACCATACAGTAAATACTTCATTTGTGAAATACCAACCAATCATCTCACACTTCACTGTTATTTTGTCTCCACACCAATCATCCTCTGTCCTCATTATCTTCTCTATTCGATCTTAACCTTCTGCCTGCAGGTATTTCACTTTCAACCTTAACCTTCTGCCTGCAGGTATTTCACTTTCAATTGATGACACTTACTACTTATATCCGTCAACATCAGTAGCACACATTACAAGACCACTATCTAATAACACTAGTCATTTGAGTCTGTTAGATTTTTGTACACTAACACACACCTAGGACTGATTAACCTGAACTGTGACAAACTTTTGGACATCAATCCATTCAAAGATGTACAGCATGAGGGCAACAACTGTCTTAGAATTAAAATAAATTTGGTAGTAAACTGTCTGCTGGATTTTCCAACTTCTTGGATTTTATACATGATATAATTTGCAGCCGAGTGGATGCCTTGTATGGCGTATGACGTGATAAGACCGCCAATCAGAGAGCAGAAAATTATCGATTGGAACAGTGACACACGAAAACCGTACAAGCAGTCTAGAGTACGTATCGGTCCTGCCCAGCCAGTTAACTCCAGAACAGCCTCTGTGGTATGAACCCTTATATTTCAAACATACTGAGTTTTTATACCAAACAGACTGACCGCATCGTACCATAAAATAAAAAATAACATATGTAAAAGATTCAGCCAAATGTGACTGTGAATAAGGGGAACAGTAATAAACAGACTGGGTGTAATTCATGAACGTTAAATCGTATAACAATAGTCTATAATTCAAAATAAAGCTCATAATAAGGGGAACATGAATATGAATAGTTCAGTTACTTAGCGATTATACGATAAAAAATATATGCACAATATTGGTCCACAAATGGATCCCAAAGTTACTATCGACCATTGTTATCGGGATATAACAATGACACATTGAATAATGCTACTAATATTGAATCAAAGCAAACCAACTATTTAAAAAGCATATTTATGTTAATATGAAGAATCCTTAGTGTTTTCTTTTTTTTATAAATGTGACTAAGTGATTTAAAGCAATCAGTAGAACAGTATATAACCAGATTTTATGTTCGTTGTCACTCATCATCATCTAGGTGTATCTGCGATATGAAAGTTATTGGTAATTCCCATTAGGTTAGAATTCATTACATTTAGGCTTACAATAAACGATGTTAACAATGATATATTCAATCAGTGGTTGAACTACTGAATTACTGAGTTCTTTCCCATTGACTGATCGTAAAGTAACATCCAAAATCAAATCTTTAGTCATTCATTAATATGAAACTATCATGACATTGAAAAGATAAATTTTAGAGGGAAGTAAAGTTAAATTCATTTAGTATTGTTTGTTTGAATCTTCCCATCGATGTGTTAGGACTGCAACTGGTCAGTCACTAATTAACATATGTGCATACTGTGTGTATTGCCTCGATACAACCTTAATTCACAAACATGGTAAGCAAAAATGGATTAAGGCTATATCGAGGCAATACGCACAGTATGCACATATGCCAATTAGAGACTGACCAGTTGCAGTCCTAAAAAACATCAATGGGAAGATCCAAACAAATAATACTAAATGAATTTAAACTTCACCCCATCTCACAAACAAGTGGCTATCACGACTCAGTATCTGAGTGGATAACGCAATGGCATTTCAAGCGAGGGTACTAGGTTCGAGTCCTAGAGTGAACATCAACTCTGAGATCCAGGTACATCCAGTTGACGAGTCCCAAATAATACGAAGTGACGCGTATCCTGTATTCCACTGCTAGCCACTATCCATCCTTGTTTACCATGGAATTAAAATTACCTTCACAGAAAACACTTTCAAATGTAGTTGATCAAAGTGACTAGACTAAGTGGTCGCCCAAAATAAATCAATAACTTGTTATTCTATTTTGTTTTTCTCTTAATGATCTTAATCTAATTTCACCATAGACAAACTTCTATTAGACTATTTGTTTATTAAATGAATCATTGTAACAAAAATTTTGTTTTATAGTAGTATTATTATCAAATGTCTACCATATGTTTCATTTGTTTTGTTTAAATGATTAATATGAAATTGGATAGTTAAAGGGTTACTGTGTACAAAAATCACATTTTTCAACTATCACATATTATGATCAGAATGGAGGGTTTGTGGGGATCGTAGTCAATGTAAATTAGGTCCAAGTCTCGTATGGGAAATAGTGGATGCTCATTGTTGTGGAATGTCATACTAGGATGAAACGGCCGTACAACTCCTCCAGATTTTCAATGATGGTCTAGGTTTTTTCAAATATTAGAAGTTATAAATTTCTAATAGTTAAGATCATGAGTCAATTGAAGCTAGATCACAATGGAAAACCTAGAAATACTGGATGGCCGTTTCGTCCTTAGAAGTGCTTAGGAGTCACACAATAGGACGAAACGTTCGCTCAGTGCTTCCAGGTTTTCCCTGGAGGTCTAGCTTCAATTGACTAATGATTTCAACTATATATAAAAATTAATGCCTTTGTTAATGTTTTCTTACTATAATTCCCTATTTCAGTTCAAATCCAGATAAAGATGTTAGTCATTCTATAATTAATTTGCCTGAAGCAAAGACGAGTTCAATGCAATAAAGAGTTATCTACATACTGATTGTAATAAATTCAGTGCTTTCCTTTCCCATTTGTGTATACACCGAATGTAGTGATTTAGAATACAAAATTAATGAATATCTCAAGGGGAAAATTAGTAATAGTGTAGTGAATGAGAACACTGGTGGGGATAATCGAATGTAGTTAAGCACAAATTACAAACTATCTCACTAAAATCTGATAACCATACAGTAACCAGTTAATTTACAAAATGACAATCAATTGTCTCAATCTTGATTGTTTCTTCTGTAAATATCAGTCCATCTTCTCTGATTTCATTGTTCATGCATTCTCATACCGATCGCGCTTCATTTCTGTTCTTTTCTTATCGATCTTCTGCTAAAGTACATTCTATGCCTGTCCCTCACCGTATACTACTTATGTGGATATAAGTAATCCTCACCATAATAGTTTGAAGATGTTAATCAGTTTATTATAATAACAAGTTATGTACGTACCATCTTTTAAAAACAAAGAATATTTAAATCCCCTTGGTGTTGTTTGCTTGTATTTTCTCATTGATGTTTAGAACTACAATTGATCAATCTCTTGTTGACATATATGCATTCTATGTGGATTGCCTCGATATTACCTTAAGTCACAAGTATTATAAGCATAGATGGATAGTGGCTAGCAGTGGAATCCAGGACGCTCTTTCAGTCCTATTTGGGACTCATCAACTGGATGTATCTGCATATGAGTTCATGTCTACTCCGGGACTCGAACCCACCACCACGTTATCCACTTGACTACAGAGTCCTGATAACCACTTGCTTATGCAATATGGTGAATGTTAAATTCACTTGATATTATTTGCTGACTAATTTCAGTCTTTAACCACAATGAAATGATACAAGCAAATAATACACGTCAGAATGACACGTCAGAAAAACATCAATGGGAAGATTCAAACAAACAATACTAAGTGAATTTAAAAACTTCACCCCATTGCACAAGCAAGTGGCTATCACGACTTAGTGGCCGAGTGGATAACGCGATGGCGTTTCAAGCGAAAGTTACTGGGTTCGAGTCCTAAAGTGAACATCAACTCTGAGATGCAGGTACATTCAGCTGACGAGTACCAAATAGGAAGAAATGTGCGTTCTGGATTCCACTGCTAGCCATTATCCATCTTTGCTTACCATGCTTGTGAATTAAGGCTATATTGAGGCAATACGCACAGTATGCACATACGCCAATAAGAGACTGACCAGTTGCAGTCCTAAAAACATCAATGAGAAGATTCAAACAAACAATACAAAATGAATTTACACGTCAGAATGTTTTGAAAATTGTATAATAAATTTAGTTTAATTATTATAGTCTGTATATTAAAGTACGATAACGTTTCAATGGTGGTCTAACACTAATCCGTTCATGACAAACCTTGCTCTGTATCTTCAGAGATACGTTCTTCTATATAAGTATCATTTTGCTAGGTAACTTTACTCCAAAACAACTAATAAGACAATGTATAATCTGATACTTTCATATTGTGAAATTACAATCAATATAGTTTATCAATAAAGAAATCTTTTTTTTCTTCTGTATATCCCGACTAATCAAAGACCACACAGAAGTATGCTGAGTAAGTTGCCAAAGAAACAGTCTAACTTTAATAGTTTATCAGATAAAAAAAACATAGTCAGAAATTATGTTAATAAACAGTTTAAAATAATAATCTCTCTCCAAATAGGATGAAACGCGTGTCCTGGATTCCACTGCTAGCCAATATCCATCTTTGCTTACCATGCTTGAGGATTTAGGCTATATTGAGGCAATATGCACAGTATGAACATATGCCAACAAGAGACTGACCAGTTGCAGTCCTAAGCATCAATGAGAAGATTCAAACAAACAATACTAAGTGAAGATAATCTCTTTTGTCTAAAAACAGATTATTATGATTCTGTAATTTATATCATATCCTACACTAAATCCGTTGACAGAATGATCAGAAATCAAGGCACTGATATATATAATCCACTTGACAATGTGTATTTACTTACTTACTTACGCCTGTTACTCCCAATCGAGCATAGGCCAACGACCAGTATTCTCCAACACACTCTGTACTGAGCATTCCTTTCTAATTCTATTCAATTCTTGTTCATTCTTCTCATGTCTGTCTCCATTTCTCAGTGTAATGTGTTCTTCAATCTTCCTCTTCTCCTTCAGCCTTCAGGATTCCATGTGAGGGCTTGTCTTGTGACTCAGTTGGGTGATTTCCTCAATGTGTGTTCTATCCACTTCCAGCGCTTCTCCCTGATTTCTCTCTCCGCTGGAATCTGGTTTGTTGTCTCCTACAGTGGGTTGCTGCTGATAGTGTCTGGCCATCGGATCCGAAGTATCTTGCGTAGACAACTGTTAATAAACACTGTATCTTATGGATGATGGCCTTCGTAGTTCTCCACGTCTCCGCCCCATACAGTAGAACTGTCTTGATATTTGTATTGGAAATTCTGATCCTTGTGTTGGTTGACAATTGTTTTGAGTTCCAGATGTTCTTCAGTTGTAGGTATGCTGCTCTTGCTTTGCCGATCCATGCCTCCACATCTGCATCAGATCCACTGTGTTCATCAATGATGCTTCACAGATGTGTAAAGGTTTTCACCTCCTCCAAAGCTTCTCCGTCAAGGGTAATTCGATTGGTGTATGCTGTGATGTATCTGAGAATCTTGCTTTTCCCTTTGTTTATATTGAAACTTACTGCTGCTGAGGCTGCTGCTACACTGGTCGCCTTCTCCTGCAGTTGTTGTTGCGTGTGTGATAGAAGAGCCAGATCATCTGTGAAGTCTAAATCGTCCAGCTGCATCCTAGCTGTCCACTGTATTCCCGGCTTCCCTCCAGACGTTGACGTCTTCATGATCGAGTCGATCACCAGGAGGAAGAGAAAGGGTGAGAATAAGCAACCTTGCTTAACACCGGTCTTTACTTACAATGAGTCGGTGAGTTGTCCTCCATGAACGATTTAACAGTTTTAATCCATCATAGGAATTCCGTATGATATTGACTATCTTCTCAGGCACTCAATAGTGTCGAAGAAGCCTCCATAGTGTTGTCCTGTGTGGTAAATGGTAAATATATGTTTCTTTAGAAGGATAGAAAAGATTGTATCATAAAGGTGATTGAAGACTTCAATTATCAAATGACATTACGTAATAATCATGAGGTTAGATAAGAATGGGAAAATGAAAATAATTTACGGGACAATATTATGAAAGATTATTGTCGGCTTGATAGATGTGAACAGATATGGGCATTAAAAGAGTAGATTTTGTTGACCACTTATTTATTACTTAAATTTGTTTTATATCTTAAAATTTTGTCTGTAATCTAATTTTGTACTTTTAACAGTTGAATTCACGGGTCTATGGAAGATGAACCACTATTGAAAACCTGAAAGTATTCAGCGGCCATTTCGTCGTAGTATAGGACTTCTGGGAAGTGCTTATCCACGATCCCTCACTTAAAGTACTGGAACCCAGAACCTTTGATCTCGCGCGCGAACACTAACCTCTAGACCACTAAACCGACCAACATACAACGGTGTTAGTGCCATTCAGTGCTTCCAGGTTTTCAATAGTGGTCTAACTTAGATCCACTCATGAATTCATCCATTAAAACATCAGATAGATAGAGTGTTACGACTGAACTTATAATTCAGATATTAGAAATGTATTTCCATTGAAATTACATTAAATAAAAACAAATGCGATTATTTCCCTTGGTCATTCAACTCACCAAGTCATTAAAATACCAGAAGACAACAGCTAACTTGATACTTTAAATAATCCTTATCTAACAAAACTAAAACTTTCATCATTCACATTTTAACCAACTACAATTTATAATCGAAAGCTGATTGTATAATTTGTACTAGTGGTGAGACTATCATTCATGGATAAACCAATCAGATTCAAGATAATAGGTCTTGGATTTTGGCGCGAAATTTAATCATCCCTTTGGATAAATAGGGTTTTGGCATTTTAGCTGATGTTAGTTCGTGATGAAAACCATAAATCTAATCTCTAACCTTAATCATCAACTGTAAATCATAATTCTAATTCCTCACACAGGTATATAACCCTCATTTGGTCCTGGTTATTAGGTGGACACTCTCAAGGTCAGTCTAGCATCGCCTAAAGGTCATCTTTAAGTTATAGTCTCACCATGCTAGTTGATCTAAAATCACAATCTAGTATTAACCAATTCATCAACTTACAGTCCAAAACGTTTATTTCCAGTACCACTACTTCCTATCAAGTATATTTTTTTAAGAAAATTTAAGACAAAATTCCAACCTACGTTCAAGTATTCATTCAATCGTAGTACCTTACAACCTAACAACAGAAAGTAAATATATTATGGTGTATGTTACTGATGTCGACAGATATAAGTAGTATCATCAATCAAAAGTGAAATGCTTGGATGCAGAAGGTTGAGAAAACTAGAGAGAAGAGAACGAGAACTGAGCGTAATTGGTGTGGATGATGATGAAATACAAACTATTCGTTTCAAATCCCAATATACCAACTAATAGTTACCAAATATCAGTCTTGCTTATCAACAACTCAACAGTTTAAATCTTAGTGGTACTGATATATAAACATTGTACCCGTTAAACAAGTGGGAAGCTAACTGGTCCAAGTAGTTCAATTAATATCACGTTGACGTTTGAAGTTAAAGGTATTGGGTTCAACTTCAAACATAAGCGACGATACTGGAACGCAGGTACATCCAGCTGATATATACAATATAGTATGAAGCATGTATCCTGTATTTAACTGTTAGGTACAATTCATCTACCCCAAGAACTAATACATTTCCGATTGAGATCATGAACAAATCAATGTTAGACCACCATTCAAAACCTGGAAGTATTGGATGACTGTTTCGTTCTAGTACGAGACTCTTCAGTAGTGCGCATCCATGACCCCGCACATAGGACTCAAACCCAGAACTTTTGGTCTCTTGACGGGATTTAATGGTGTTATTGTCTAACTTTAACCAATCCACGATATTGCGCGACTATCTTCCATTGACTTCTGTTGGCGGATGTCTCATGCACCATATGGATTAGATCTACAAGTTAAGCGTTCGTGAACGAGACTGAAAGTCCTATGTCCAAAGAATGGTAGTTTAGTTATCATGAAATGGTAACTTGGATTACTAAAATGTCTTCTTATTATACTCTGATTTTTATTCAACTTTGTATCTTTAAGTGTGTTCAACCTTAGTTATACTTCTAAAAACTGAACACCTGAGGTTAAATGCAACGTCTTCAACATTCAATAAATATTTTGTGTCCATCTCTTTGTTTATTTAATAAGTGAATGCTGCATATTGCAGTGAAATATCCACCGAAAATTCCATTTCGACTGTCTGCAATTATTTAAAACTACCTTTAATAGCACAGATGGACGATAGCTAGCGGCTGAATCAAGGACGCGCGTTTCGTCTTATTTTGAACTCATCAGTTAGATGTAGCTACATCTCGGAGTTGATGTTCACTCCGGGATTGAATGAATAAAACGTAAGAGTGTGTTTAAATTCAGTGGGATTTTGTGAGGACGGCGAACTGGTGAACTCAAAGGAGCTCTAAGAACCTCTGAAAGAGCCAAAAGCATTCCATTCAATCATCTTTTGGAAAAACATTTTCAGAATCTCGATATATAGCTTCCCGACTGAACAAATGTTAAAAACCACTGTATACGGATTGGCTGGCTATAATTATGATTTCGTCTTTATTAAAAACTATATATACCTGAGTGTTTTCTATGGTATTTGACAAGTTTTGGAATACGATTCCTTCCTACTTGTTTTCTGTCTTTTCGTTTAAGACTTGGAGGGTTCCACAAAGTTCTTGTGCCCAAGTTGTAAGTGGTGTCTCAATAATCTAAGCTCTAGACATAACAGATTTTCATACAGCAGAACATTTCTTTTAATTCAATGTAATGTTTGTATAATATTTGTTCCGCCTAATATTCATATTATTTCAGTCTGATATTCACTCAGTATACTAAGATTATGTGAATAGTCTGCAGGCGACATTGAACTTAAGTTTCAATTATCAACAAGGTTTATTTATGACTTCAAGGGAACTACTGTTCTTTTACGGATTCGAATCAAGTCATTCAAGTCAAATCAACGGTTTGAAATTCTACCAGTGAACTATATCAGTTAAGACTAGTTTCCTATCAGATTAAGATATTTACTACAGAACGATCACTTAGTAACAACCAATATAGTATCTGTCCAATCCTTCAATGTTGATTGAATTCTTTCAATCCAATAATTTGTTTCAATCTAATAGGATCTTTGTTCAGTGTTTCCAATCCCTCTGTTCCAGATCAAATTAAAGCGATCATCATATAATGAATCTAAATAACTAGGGAAAAAAGAAGGAAATACAGAATCTATTCAGTATTCCTAGTGTTTGAGCTCTTTTCAATGTAAATGAATCGTTAATAAAAAGTGTTTGAAACAGAAATCATTTAAAAATGTGTTATTTGTGATAACTATATATGGTAGTTATATAAAAAACAATCCATCGATGAGACTATAATTTATAGATGAACCAATCAGATTTAGGATAATAGGTCATAGATTTCAGCGCGAAATTTACTCATTCATCCATTTGACTAAATAGAGTCTTGACATTTTAGCTTATGTCATTTTGTAATGAAAACCCTGAATATAATTTCTAACCTTAACTATCAAATGTAAATCATAATTCTTATCCTTCACATTATTTTAAAACTCTCATTTAGTTCTAATTAGTAGGTGAACATTCTTAAGGTCAATTTGGCGTTGCACAAAGGTCGTCCATAAATTATAATCTCATTGAATTCATGTTTTAGTAAACTAAATTCTATCGAAAATAATAAAGAAAATATCTGATGTTAAGTTGGTTTTTTTTTTGTTGTTGAACATTTGAATTTTGCATTATTTCAATTTGGGTATTTGTTTATTCTATGGACTCAATAGCTAAGTGGATAACATGATGATGTTTGTGGCAAACGATACTGGGTTTGAATCTCGGAGTGAACATCAACTTTGAGATGTAGATACAACTGGCTGACGAATCTCAAATAGGACAAAACATACATCCTAGATTTTTATTTATTATTTATTTAAACACATAAATATTGGTACAAGGAAGCACCAGATAAATATGCGCCTCACAAATCTCATTCGATTTGTGTGAGGGCTGTGATACTGGCCAGGTGACCAGACTGAAGCAGGTGGTTTTCTTAGGGGACCACACCCGGAGACTTTGACCTGAATGTCTGATCCACAATGCAGTGGAGCATCGTAAGGAGATGCAGTCCCATGGTAGCCGGTGATCAACGGTTGATTCCCACAGGATACTGGAGCCCATGTGCACCAATGGTTTGGAATCGGGGTTTCCCAACTCCCCTAGGTGAACTTTCCATGTCCACCAACCCTGTTAAAGCGCCGGATATTCGCTTTTCGTCCTCTTACTTTCGTAAACAACACCTCCGCCACGAGAAGACAGTGAGTAGGACTTCCGTGGCAGAGGCTATATATTCGCTGGCCATATGAGAGCATTTCGAGAGGGAGAGTGGACTCTCCCCACTCTCGGCTGTACCAGGGCATTTGCACTGTTAGCCATTATCTATCTCTATTGATCGATAACTGTGTAGTGATCAATGTCATGAGTGTCAAGTCCTTCTTAGTTCTGATTGAATGCTATCGATCAAGTTGCAATGTAGCCATTAGTCTAGGTGGCTCGACACTGCTTGCACTTGAGAAAAGATGGTGGTTGGAAATGGTCAACAGCAAACCCTGGACCCGGGATCAGCACTAAGAAGGACTTGACACGCATGATATTGATCACCACTCAGTAATCAATCAATTATGATTTCATCTGAGTCCTACAGGAGGTCGGTCGCGGCCGGTGTGATGGTAACGTCTCTGCCTGTGAAGCTGAGTGACACGGGATCGAATCCGTCAGGGCTTCAGGGTTTTCTGCTGACCACCTCCAACCACCATCTTATATCATCTATCTCTGCTTAAAACTTAATACTGTTATAAGCCAGTGCATAACAGAAAAATGTTCTATTCTACAACAGATTATCTCTGTAAAATACATTAGCACTTATTATGAACTGTTTATGTTTTTTTGTTCTCTTTTAATTCTATACTTTATTAAATATCTTTTTTCACATACATTGTGATTCATCAGTCTTTATAGTATACAAGACAATAAAATCTGTAGGCTGGAGAACAAAGATTAGAGATGTTCAATCTATTCTATTGAAAATGTTGCTCTTAGATTAAGTTATAATAAATAACATTGGGGAAAGAGAGAGTGTGTTATGAATACATATAGTTATCATAGAAAAGAGCTAGTATGAAACAAAGTCATTATTATTATGAAATCATTCAAACCATATCATTAACACCGTTGGATGCCGGTAGGCTTAGTGTATTGTTCGTCCTGATAACCGTTACTCGATAATGTACTAACGGTGTATAAATCAAAAGGTGAATACGAAGGGTTGATTGAGTTTATTATTGGATCACACACAGATATCCAAAATTACAGTCACGTTAAGTAAGTATGAAAGAGTAGTGCTGTAAAGCAGGCGAGTGAGAGTGAGAGTCTAATGAACGAGAGATCAATTGATCGAGTAAGCGAGTAAGCGAATACAGTAAACAGTATTAAGATGTACATATATATACAAATGGAAAAGCATGTATCATCGAATCAATTAAGTGATTAATAGTAAGGCTAGCAGAATGAATACATGCATAGGCAGTAAGTAATGCTCAAGCGTGCATAATAAAGGTACAATAGTATAGATAGGTTATTGTTGAACGAATGACTATCCGTTAAATAAGTTAACAAAAGGTCTTAACCAAATTAGATGTAAACAAACTCAATTGTATGTGAGCTGCTATAGGCTCAGTGGTCCAGAGGTTAAGCGTTTGCGTGTGAGACCAAAGGCCCTGGGTTCGAATCCCACTAGTAGGATTGTGGATGCTCAATACCGAGGAGTCCCACAATGTGAAGAAATAGCCATCCAGTGCTTCTACGTTTACATTGGTGGTCTAACATCAGTCGGTTCATGATCTCAATCAATAACCATACCAATCGAATATATATATGCTACTAAGTATATTTGTGAAGAAATAATCGATTTCATATGTTGATATCCACAAAAGAAATGATTACACTATTAATCAGATGATAATTACTGGGACTGGTATGTCAGCGAATAATTGAGAACTTTAAATATTTGAAAAAGTTGATTGACTACTGGATAATAAAAAAAGTCATTGTACATAATACAGATCGAATTTTAACTTGTTATTTGACCACTAGTATAAGTAAGTAAATCAGCATTGGGTCTTTATGTCATTTATTCACGTTAGCCGGGGAGAAACTATGAACCTAAATGCTGTGCTAGTTGGCACTCATCAGTAATGTGTCCTTTCAATCTAACGAGGAGTAGTGCTTCCCGTCATATACTTATGCTGCTCAACAATTCTGGCCTCAGCCAACATGTGGCAGGTTAGAATCATTTACAGAGCATAATTTTTTTCATAATTACAGGTACATATTATTGATAAGTGCCGACTATTACGGAAAGTGTAATTTCAACCGTACAAGATTTATGTTCAGCTAGTAATTCTTATGAAGTTTCCTTGACTTATAAAAATCTAATGACTTCATGGTACTACTGATAACTTCTGAGGCTTAGTGACACTGTTTAATAAACCCTTCGGACATGTTATTTAAATAGTTTGATTAGAATGACACATACATATACTACTAATTAGTTTAACTGAGACAGATTTATTTTTCATCTATATGGTCACTAGTAGATCGGTGCATAAATCAGTTTATCATTAAAACCCATGTGAAAATCAATTATAAAACTGTGATTGAAAGGTTTAGGGTTTTGTCAAGATTTTACCTTACCGTTCAAATTCCATGGATAATTAGTCACTTGTATTTCAGATTTTAACATCATTGTTAAAAGCATGAGGAGTCCCACAATGGGACGAAACGGCCGTCCAGTGCTTCCAGGTTTTCCTTGGTGGTCTAGCTTCAATTAACTCATGATCTTAACTATGAAAATACTGAAATTTCCACAAAACCCCTTCTGATTTTAACATCATTATTGGTATAGAGTTTTTTTTGTGATTCCCTTACTGATATATTAAACACAAAAATTAGATGGAAATATTTACTAGTTCGAAATGGTCCTACGACTATAAGCAAAGATGGATACTGGCTATCTGTGAATTCTAGGAGGAGACTTTCGTCCCACCCGAAATTCGTCGGCTGGATGTACTTGTATCTCAGAGTTGATGTTCACTCCGGGACTCGAACCCAAACAAACAATACAAAGTGAACTGGTTCTATGATTATTTATATTCTCATTGAATGATAATCATATTTATTATTGTGTTGAATATGAGAATGCACAATTTTGTTACACAAAACAAGTGTCTTAACCAATCAGTTATTCACTATTTTGATAAATATACACCGGCCTATCGGTTAAGGGCTCTGGCTCGAGACTGGTAGGTCCTGGGTTCGAATTTTGCAAGTGCGGGACCGTGGATGCGCACTGCTGAGGAGTCCCATGATAAAACGAAACGGTCGTCCGGTGTTTCCAGGTTTTCCATGGTGGTCTAGCTTCAATTGACTCATGGTTTCAACTTTGAAAATACTGAAATCTCCACAAAAAACCCCTTCTGATGCACCAGTATTTTGTGTCAGGAAACAGATCTTCTTCAGTAATTATCATTCAGATATTATTATCATAAACATTCAAGCAATCAATCGTGTACTCATTCAAATAAACATACAGTAGTGAACACAAACACTAGTGGGATCAATCAAAAGTATTTGGACTCAAAATTACAGAACTTCTTGGTAAAATCTGAGAATCATGCAGTAAATACTTCATTTGCAAACTATCAATCAATTGTCTCAAACTTGACTATTCCTTTGGCAAATAACAATCAATCGTCCCAGATTTCATTTTTTCTGAATTTTCATATCAATTGCTTTCCATTCCCGTTCTTTCCTTATCGATCTTCTCCTGAAATACATTCTATTCCTGATTATCGTTGTATACTACTTATGCGTATATAAGTAGCCCACAGCAGAATACAGCTATTCAAACAAGGATGGTGACCAGCAGTGGAATCCAGGACGCGTGTTTCGTTCTGTTTAGTACTCGTTATCTGGATGTACTTGACTCAGTAGCAAGTGGATAACGTTATGGTGTTTGAAGCGAGCTGTATTGGGTTGGAGTCCCTGAGTGAACATGAACTCTGAGATGCAGGTACATCCAGGTGACGAGTCCAAAATAAGACGAGACGCGCGCCCTGGATTCTACTGTTACCCACTATCCTTTTTTGCCTATAATACTTTTCAATTAAGGCAATATCGAGGAAATCACTGAAGGATGCACATATGCGAATAAGCGACTGATCAATTGAAGTTCTAAATATCACTGGGGAGATCCATGCAAATAATGCAAAATGGATTTACAACGTATAACACTTGCACTTAAATCATTTTGCTGAGATCTAACAGTAGAGTTCATATCTAACCAATGTTAACAAACGAATTCATCATCTGTACTTTATTATCTTTCAAACTCAGTATCTGCATATCCATGCAACACAGCATTGATTTTTATATTGAGCCTTTATCAAACCACCCATCACTTTGCACATAAAGTATAACCCACCAAACTAAAAATTTCAAATAGACACTAGCTTCTACACCAGAAACCTTAACTTTTAATGAACGTTTTTCCTAGCAATCAGATCAACTTGTAGTTAGTACATGTGACGTATGTTTACTGCTAGTTCTCTATTACTTTATTATTATTATTAGCTTTATTCAATATTATATTTTTGGTACAATATAGAATTCTCAGCACAAAGTACTTCAACAAGTTTCCGTTTCTTACTTCTTCGTCCTTCCTGACGATAAATATTGAGTGATCGCCAGTTAGAACTTAGCAACCCAGTCAATCGACATCTGGATAATGTACATTCTTCTCGCTGCATATTGCCAGCAACCACGATATCTCTGATTAGGCCTCCTGTAACCTTTACAGCGAAAGGTCTTACACTTTTCAGAAACGCACCTGAAATAGGTTGTGCGATTGATAGGCATAATGATGCATTAAAACAAACGAAATTAGATAACTTGTTGAAATATCTAGATAACAGGAACAGGTAGCCCAGATGTTTAAACAGGCCGCCATGTATTATCTGAAAATTTAAGGTGTAAGATCACTGTTTTACTTTGGTTAGAAAAAACATTATGAACTATGAAACTCTAGAATTTCTGTATTAGTACAATGTTGTATGCTACTGATGTTGACAGATATAAGTAGTATGTATCATCAATTGTAAGTAGAATGTCTGGCGGCAAAAGGTTAAGAAAATCAAAGAAAAGAGAACGAGAACAAAGAATGATTGGTATGGAAACGAAGGAATAATGAAGTCTGGTGAACAATTGATTGACATTTTGCAAATGAAGTATTTGCTACATAGTCGTCGGATTTCACCAAGGGATTCTGTAATTTTGTGTTCAAATACATTCGATTGTCCACACTTGTATTCTTGTTTACTACAGTACCGTTTCATAAAAGCACAAAAAAATAAAACTCCTTGAGAATTAAACTCCATGTGGCATTCTTGTTATATCGTATGGCCGAGTGGATGCCCTGTTAATCTTCAACGTGATAACACAGCCAATTAGAGAGTAGCGATTTATCTGTCAGACTAATGACACACGATAACCGTACGAGTAGTCTAGAGTACATATCGGTCCTGCTTCTGCCTAGCCCAACCAGTTAAGTCCAGAACACCAATAACAGCCTCTGTGGTATGAATCATTATATTCCAAACATACTGAGTTTATATACCAATCAAACTGACCACATCGTACCATAAAACAGAAAATAACATTTGTACAAGATTTAGCCAAATGTGGCTGTGTATAGGGAACATAATGAATAATAGACAGGGCATAATTCAGGAATGGTAAATCATTTAACAATAGTTTATAATTCAAAATAAAGTTTATGATAAGGGGAAGATGAATATGAATAGTTTAGTTATTTAGTGATTATACGATAAAAAATATATGCACAGTATTGGTATATAAATAGATCTTAAAGTTACCATCCATTATTCTTATTGGGGCATAACAATTCTTCATTATATTAATTATCAGAAGGGGTTTTGTGGAGATTTAATATTTTTCATAGTTGAAAGCGTGAGTCAATTGGAGCTAGACCACCATGGAAAACCTGGAAACACTGGATGGCTGTTTCGTCTTATTATGGGACTCCTCAGCAGTGCTCATCCACAAACCCGCACTTGTGAGATTTGAACCCAGGACCTATAATTCTTCATTAATTAATTAATACAAGAGTAATTATTCTTTGAAAGTTCTATAAAACGATCTAAACATTTGACATTGTATAATTTGTCATTAACCCTTCATGATGGTTACTCTGGGGGTTGTCCCGATCTTAACGACAGTAAAACCAAAAAAAAGATCAACAATAATACACACAATTATTTATATGACATTACATTAGATTGTTGTTTACCAGACAATTGGACATTTGTTTAAATTTATAAAATAATGTTTACATTTTAAATAAACTAATCGGTACTAAGTCTAGCATCATTCACATATGTATACACTATATATGTAACTATCTATATATATATAGTGTATACATATGTGCCAAGAACAAACATGGTATCGTTACCCCCCCCCACTCACCCAACTACTAAAGTTAACTTTATTCTATAAAAATAATCGTATTGTATAGATTAGGTCACTAATTGCCTTAGCCTAGTATCATATGGTGTTTATTAGTTTCTATTGAATATTCTACAACTATATACAAATGATATAAGTAATGCTGTGGTCAATTGAATAAACTTTTAAACTGAAATTTTGATTGAATTTTATGAGAATGAATGATAGAGATGATTCATAGTTCAAGTGATTGTTTTATTGTTGTTAGGTTAATTGAGATTAAATGATTTGATTGTGAGGATTTTATAGTTAAGATCATGAATCAATTGAAGCTAGACCAACATGGAAAACCTGGAAGAACTGGACGGCCGTTTCGTCCTATTATGGGACTCCTCAACAGTGCGCATCTACGATCCCGCCTCTCGAGATTCAAACCCAGGACTTTCCAGTCTCGCTTCAGACCACTTAACTGATAGGTCCTGGGTTCGAATCTCGCGAGACAGGATCGTGGATGCACACTACTGAGGAGTCCCACAATAGGACGAAACGACCGTCCAGTGCTTCCAGATTTTCCATGTTGGTCTAGCTTCAATTGACCCATGATCTCAACTATATATAAAAATTATCAAATCTTCAAAAATTTGAATATCATCCATTTTTAGTTTTTATGGGGGTGTGTATACCATTGAATTTTATCTCAGTGTTAAATAACAACTTGATGTTATTCTACAACAACAAACCATAGAGTTCTTTCATTGAATATGGCAGCAGATTAGTGACTAATATATCAAGTCTAGGTTTATTAGCTTATTTAAAGTTGAACACCACAGACTGATAGTGATTGAATAAATATTTAAAATCAATGAAACACTAGATAGCTCCTTTGTACTAGAAGAGAACCCCTGAGTGGTACTGTATGCCAACAACCTTAGAGAAAATCAAAATATGGTGATTGCTTAACAGTTGTTTACACAAAATACTCAAAATCCACTGGCCAGATACTATCATCAACAACGTTTTATGGGAGAGAACAAACCAGCTTCCATCTGAAGAGGAAATTAGAAAATGTCGTTGGAAGTGGATGGGACATACATTGAGGAAATCACTAAACTGCATCACGAGGCAATCCCTAACTTGGAATCCTGAGGGGAAGCGGAAACGAGGAAGACTGAAGAATACATTACGCCGGGAGATTGAAGCAGATATGAAAAGGATGAATGTTAACTGGAAAGAACTGGAATGCTGGTGTGTGGCCTATGCTCCTCTATGAGGAGTAAAAGGCGTAAGTAAGTAAGTTAACTGTCAGACCACTGAGTTGTCATTCAATTATCTAAAAATTTGATTTCAGTTGGTTCAAGATTACCTAACATAAAAAAGCTTGAATAAAGCATCCCATGATAGTTGGTTAGATGTTCCGTTTTGTGTATATATGTGTGTGTGTGTTTAAAGGTAGAGTAATAGACTATTAACCCTGTAAAACGATTGTAAAGTAATGCGGAGAATAGAAAGAAATTATATTGTGTTTAGGTATGTGAATAACCGTACAATTATAACATCCATATAATAAAATACTGTGTTTGACCAAGATAAACAACTATCTGCATAAATATACAATGTTAGAACGAATTCTTGTTTATTATCCAAAATCTTTGTGGGAGAATATCATTTCGATTATGATTATCTGGTAAACACTTTCATCGGCAAACGTTGATTGACTGGTTCATCTCCTATGATATCCATGATTATGGCATAATTATAAGGGTTTGTACCTATGTTATGCCCACATAGTTTATTCTAGCCTATGAACAGACCAATCTATTGGTTCTTCTCAAGCCACACTTTAATCCTATCCCTTATTCACTTATTATTCCTGACTGTGTTTTTTTTAATATGATCGTGTGTGTGTGTGTGTGTGTGTGTGGTAATTACCTACCCTATTCAGTATGTGTCTTTAACTTATTTTTATTCGACCATAAATATCGATTCACGCTTGGCTAAATAAGGCTTGCTCAATCGCCTTCTCCACAGCGCATCATTTTGTTTAACTTCACTTTCCGACCAACGATTGAACGAAATATACCTAATCAAAATTCCGTTTTCGTATTTGACTTATTTAATTCCGTTATTCATCAACGCCATTTAAGTCGATAATTATATACGAGGGTAGCCAGGATGTATATTTCGATAACGATCATGAGTCAGTGAGCAAGATCATGAGTGTGCACTGCTGAGGAGTCCTAAAATAGGACGAAATAGCCGTCCTGTGATCTAAGGTTTTCCATTGTGGTCTAGTTTTAGTTGACACATGAATTCAACCATTAAATTACATAAGTAATTTACTTTGTAAACGATCATTAAGATATCTGATATATTGACACTTCTTGAATGATTAGTAACTGGTATATTTCTGGAACATTTCTATTTATGATTCATTAAAGATATTTAAGAGGTAGTCACCAGGCTTGCTACAGTCTCTTCTAGTTTATAATTCATTGTAATTATACTCACAGATGGATAACTCCAGGGGGAAATTCTTGATATTATAGTTTGAAGCTGTGACCAATAGAATAAAACTATGTTGTATTAGAGACAAATGTGATTGTTGACAATAAATGATGATCATAAAAAGTCACGAATCAACTGAGGCAGAGAATATATGAACCATTTTAAATTAAATTAACAATTTGAGTACAACAAGCATTTATCAAAAACGGTGTTATGGGTTTGACCTCAGGAACGGTTATAAAAGAACCATGTTGAGCATCTCCCCGATGAAACAGAATGATTATTGATATGAGAAGGGGGATTTTGTGGAAATTGTAGTAATTTTAATTGTTGAATTCATGAGTCGATTAAAGCTGAACCACCATGGAAAACCTAGAAGCACTGGATGATCGTTAAGTCTTAATATGAGACTCCTCAGTAGTACGCATCCACGATCCTACTCGAGAGATTCGAATCCAAAACCTTCGATTTCGCGCACGAGCGCTTAATCTCTAGACCACTGAGTCGGCCGATATCCAACGATGTTAATGTTCAAGTTCAACCAATCATCGAAATCACCCCACCGTTCACCATTGTCTTCAGTAAGTAACTATCTCACGACAAACCTAGTTAGACTCCACTGGTCACGGCTTCCTACTAGAATTCCAGGAAATACCACTTGAAGTCAGTCACTAGTGAGCACATGATTATTATCAGAAAAGGGGTTTTTTCAAGATTATTTCCTCCCTAGTTTTTCAATAGTTATGAAGATGCCACAAGTATCTGTAGTTTGACAACACTTTAACCAGCAACACCATCTATAATTGAATCGTGCCCACCTAGTGAAACCAAAAGTCAGAAATGAGGAGGTTCAAAGATATATTTGATAGATAATCAATACATTGAGAAATAATGGATCTAAGCTGGCTAGTGATTGCAGAATTTGATCACGGCATTCCCACTCGTGATCTGGTACAGATACATGAGAGAGCGCCTTCAGCTAGGTGAGTTCATTGAAACTAATGTGGTCATCATCAAATGCCTAAAACTTACAAAACTATTGATTTTGGTGATTTATTTACCACTGCACTTATCTAGAAAATAACAACTTTTAACTAAAGATTTACTAATTGAAATTACAGACTGATTACATACTTACCTACTTACGCCTGTTACTCCCAATCGAGCATAGGCCGCCGACCAGCATTCTCCAACCCACTCTGTCATGGGCCTTCTTTTCTAGTTCTATTCAACTTTTGTTCATTCTCCTTATGTCTGCCTCTATTTCTCGATGTAATATGTTCTTTGGTCTTCCTCTTTTCCTTTGACCTTCAGTATCCCATATGAGGGCTTATCTTGTGATGCAGTTGGGTGATTTCCTCAATGTGTGTCCTATCCACCTCCAGTGCTTCTTTCTGATTTCTTCCTCCACTGAAATCTAGTTTGTCCTCTCTCACAGTAGGTTGTTGCTGATAGTGTCTGACCAACAGATCCAAAGTATTTTACGACAGACTGATTAATTCAATCTATTAAAAAAACTATTACACCTGTTATATAATATCCAAAATATTGATTGATCAATTCTTCTTTTCTTCTAGCGGTCTATTCAAAATAAGCGCTAAAGTTATTCTAAAGAAAATCAAAAGAGAATGTCTATCCTTATCAATTATTAATACAGAAATAGAGATAGAATCTGTAATGAAACAGAAAGACCCATGTCTATTATAAAAAGTAATTCATTCATTGGATTAGATTGTAATTAACCAGTTAAACGGATTGAATATATATCTATACTATACTTTACTATATAAGAGGAATAGAGATAAGTGTAGCTCTATAGTGATCATTATAAATAATTAAACTTACCTTAGCAACAAACTAATTAATTAAACAAGGTGGAATCATCTACAGAATGAAAAAAAAGACAGGGAACATTTAGAATAAAGATAATGTATCATTAATTAAGGATTAAGTTGTATTAAGGTTTAATTATCCCCCGATTAATAGGGAGGAAGTATTGTCAATATAAATGGTAGATATTACTATAAGTTCAATAGAACTTATATGATATATCTATGTAATACTTATTATGTAACATTAGAAAAATGAATGAATACAACTCATTGATCACTAGTTAGTGATCAGTATCATGACTGGTTAGTATATGTTAGTGTTGAGTGAGTTCTATCGATCAAGTAGTGATATGGTCATTAGTAAAACTGATTCCATTTCGCATGGATCATGTTGTGGTTAGAATGGTTGGAGGTGATCGATTAGCAGTAAAAATATTGAGTACAAATGACAGTGATCTATAAACAGTAATCTATTAGAAGGGGTTTTTGTGGATATTTCAATATTTTCATAGTTGAAATCATGAGTCAATTGAAGCTAGATCACCATGGAAAACCTGGAAGCACTGCTTGACGGCCGTTTCGTCCTATTATGGGACTCCTCAACAGTGCGAATCCACGATCCCGCACCCGCAAGATTCGAACCCAGGACCTACCGGCTTCGCGCCGGAGCACTTAACTGATAGACCACTGAGCTGGGCGGCATCCAACGGTGTTAATGTTCAACTTCAACTGATCTATCAATTGAAGATACCACAGTCTTGTAAAAGATCAATCGTATCCTAGACAGCTCGGTAATAGTGTCTCAAACTGTAAAGCTAGGTAATATAAGAAATTATTTCTCAGTGAACAATAGTTCCCTTATGAGAACAATAAGTATCAAATAGCATCAAATCTAGATCCGGTGTTTCCTGTCAACTACTTTAAAATGCTTTAGAAGATTAATGGTTGTTTACTAGAATGGATTGTTTGATGCTAAAGCATTCATTCTATTATCTTCGAAAACACTATAATCAGCTTCCAAGTTAAGTAAAATTTGGTTGGAAAACTCAGCACTATGACTCGAAGTATAAGGAATAGTTTCATTTAGGAATTATATAATGGTGTAATTTGTCATAATCTTCAATGCCATATATCTACACCAAGTGAATTGCATTGATATAAATTTTAGTTTTGTTGCAGGATAGAATTTCTCAACCGAGCGCGAGCGCTTAACCCTGTAGACCACTGAGCCGGCCGGCATCCAACGGTGTTAATGTCTGACTTCAATCAATCCACGAATCTCGCTCGACGGGATCATGAATGTGCATTGCTAAGAAGTCCCACAATAGGACGAAACGGCCGTCCATTGCTTCAAGGTTTTTTATGGTGGTCTAGCTTCAATTGACTCACGCTTTCAACTATGAAATGACTGAAATCTCCACAAAAACCTCTTCTGATAAAAATTAGATGTAAATAAAAGATAATTTGATGACAGTTAGCGGATTAATACTGGAATGATAAGCTCATTACTTATATACTGACTTGTATATTAATCATGTTTATTTAATCTTACTTCAATGTAGGTAAGTGTTATACCAATTTAATGATAAATTACATGAAAAAACTTATTTTAACCAGACAATTACTGAAAAACAGAAAGGATTGCTGAATAACTAATTCATCGAAGTATTGGACTTCACTAATACTGAGCTCCCTAAGGGTATGTTCAATATTCAATATATATTTCCGTTATATCCTAGTGAAGAGATGAGTACGGGTAACTTGCGGGACCTATTCATGGACTATTATTCTATATGTATTCTTATTGTTTAACTATTGAGTAATTAGATTGTGTATATCTATATTCATCTTATTATAAGCTTCATTTTGACCCATGGATTATTATTATACGAATTACGGTTCCTATATTACACTCAGTTTATTGATTATTGCTTTCCATGTTCACAGCCACATTTGGCTTGATCTTGTACAAATATCATTTTCTATTTTATGGTGTGATGTGGTCTGTTTGTCTGGTATATTAACCAAGTATGCCTGAAATAAAGGATTGGTATAATGAGGCTGTTGTTGGTGTTCTGGACTTCGCCGGGAAGGGCTAGGCGGATAAAGGACCAATAAAGACGCTAGACTGCTCATACCGGTCGAACGTCATTGTTTTGACACAGTGCTAAGATTAGACAGAACGTATTCCGATTGGTGGATAAATCACCTGATAAAAAGCAGGGGCATAAAATCACAACAAATTGGCATATGGCCTTTTTATCTATATTAAATTCATAACAATTTCCTATACATTTTGAGAACTAAAATAATATTCGTGAACTAACTGATTCAACAATAATATAAGCTCGTTCACTAGTGACTAACATTGAGGTCAGTTTTGTGAGACTTTAGCGAGAACTTATGAATAACAGAAGTTAGTCATGTCAATAATAAGTTTACTACTGATGATACACTATGATAATCAGCCAATACAAAGATGTGACTGAAGTTTTAAAATTGAGCAACCTAAATCCTGTTGAATGGTCAACAAATATGATGTCCGATCTGAAATCAGAAGTTCGATCTTATAGTTAAAAAGAGTTTCAAATTCAGATAAGGCAACTGCACATTTCTATTTGATTTCCAGTAATTTTCCACTCGACTTCGATCAGTGGAGTGAACTATCTTTGAATTAAAAATTCTCCATAAACTATTTATTCAAGTTAAATATATGTTTATCGATGGCGTTCATCAAGAAATGGTCTCATTTAGAGTACTGTCTAAAACTAAGAGGGGACTTGAAAGTTGTCTTACCTTTGTATGGCACTTTTAATCAATTTATACTGGTGATCTCTCCAGGAATTATACCCATATTCTTCATGTAACAAACCAAACGCTTAGATTTTACACATCCTAGAAAGAGATCATATTCATAAATGAGTTCCAACAGTTCCCGTAAGAATATGTAATGAGTAGAGTTCAAACATATCGAGAATGAAAATAATCATGTTTAATGAGGTTTGATGATCATAGTATTGTATCCTGAACTGAATGATGTTGAAAATATTTATCCTCGAACTTATGCTTAAATCCTTGTCTCAATCTCCGATAGTATTAGTTGCATACTGACGAAAACTCCCATACTAAGACTAAACATCTATTCAATGCTCTCCAATTGATAATCTTTATCAAAAGCATTTGAATATCAAACTACAGAATATCCACCAATCATTTCAGACTTCATTGTCCTTTCGTTTCCACATCAATCCTTCATTGTTCTTAATGTCTTTTCTTCGATCTTGTTAACCTTCTGCCGTTAGTCATTTCACTTTCAATTGATGATATATACTACTTATATCTGTCGGTATAAGTAGTACACAACGCAATATCAGTTAACGAATGGATGAATGAATAATTTGAAAACATCTATCTTTAGCTAAGATTTTTCTAGATCAACCATATCCTATTTCTTCTCACTTCCTCTCTATGTTTGTGTTAAGTATATGTACATATATCAGTGTAGTTGAATGCATATATACAGAATTGAAGTGTCTTTATTTGTATCCAATGTTTTAATTACATTCTCACAATGTATAAAGCATTTTGTTTCCATTTTAGTCACTAAATAATTCTATATAAAAAGCTTTGTTTCTAATGCGTATACATCTATTAACATTCTTTCCTTTATTCGATTTTCATATTTGTAGTGCTTCCATTATATCTAATGGCTATTGAACGGGAAAGTATCCTATGTCCAATTTAGACTATAAGCAAAGATGGATAGTGGCTAGCAGTGGAATCCTGGACGCGCGTCACTTCTTTCTATTTGGGACTCGTCAGCTGGATATACCTGCACCTCAGAGTTGAGGTTCACTCTGGGAGTCGATTGCAGTCCTAAACATCAATGGGAAGATTTAAACAAACAATATTGAGTGAATCTAACTGATAAGTTTTCTAATTGAACGCTAGATTCTGTTCCTAAGCTCTTCTAGTAACCCCTAGGTGAAATCTACATAGCAACTTGAACACTAGAGAAAACAATTGAAATATGGAAGAAGTGCATTACTCCCAAGGTTGGTTTATGTGCAGAAAATCTAAGGTTTTTATAGTAGTTTAGACGGCTTTGGGTTTCCGGAATATTCTGGGATGCTACTAAACATAGTAGCAGTGTAGTAATCAGCCAATCAGAAACTCTACATGTGACGTTTTACTTTCTAGATGTTTCTGGTAAAACTTTTAGTGAATGCTGTTTGGATAAAATGTTTCTCAGCATTTTCAGAGACATTTTTTCGGGCTTTTTTCGAGGAATTTTCTGAATCCTCCCAACTCTAACATTTTACAATAATATGCTGAAGGTTTTTAAAGTGATGGCGAGGATTTGTAGTTCAGGTGAAACGACTTTAATATTCACTTAGTATTGTTTGTTTGAATCTTCCCATTGATGTTTTAGACTACAACTGGTCAGTCTCTTATTGGCATATGTTCATACTGTGCTTATTGCCTCGATATCACCTGAATTCACAAGCATTGTAAGCAAAGATGGACAATGGCTAACAATGGAATCCAGGACGCGCGTCACTTCGTCCTATTTGGTACTCGTCAGCTGAATGTACCTGCATCTCAGAGTTGATGTTCACTCTGGGACTCCAACTCAGTACCTTTCACTTCAAACTCCATCGCGTTATCCATTTAGCTACTGAGTCCACTTGCTTGTGCAATGGGGTGAAGTTTTTAAATTCACTTAGCATTGTTTGTTTGAATCTTCCCATTGTTGTTTAGGACTGTAATTGATCAGTCTCTCAAATAGGACAAAGTGACGCGCATCCTAGATTCCACTGCTAGCCACTATTCATCTTTTACATATAAAAATAACTACGATTAAACAATCATATTGTCTTAATAAAAGGAATGTATTACAATTTTTACAGAAATACCGACATTATGAATAAGGAACAAGGATACTTCTATTATAAATTAGCATATTCAAACAAACACACTCAGATACAAAAAAGGGGGGAGAAAGAAAGATCTCACTATCATTAGTCTCCATCATTGTACCCGTTTCTGACAAATTTCATCCCCCTTTTTGAAAGAAGATTAAGGCAAAATAGTTGCTCACAGAATATAATTAATGTATGTTTATACAAACTATTATTATTCAACATTGAATTCATATTTCCTTTTCCTGAAAATTAGAATTCATTTTTATGTTGTATATTTGAAACTTCTCACTGATGTCTAAGACTATAATTAATCAGCCGCTTATCGACATCCTCTACGGATTGCCTCGATTTTCCCTTCAGTCACAAGCATTATAAACAAAGATAGATAGTGAATAGTAGTAGAAATTAGATTGCGCGTCTCTCGACATTTTTTGTACTCATTCAATGGAATGACATGCGCGTCCTGGATTCCATTGCTAGCTACCATCCATCTCTGGTTATAATCGTATTAAGTTGTTATATACTTTAATTTCATATAGCTTACGATAACCGTACTTGATAATGAACATAACAGAATAGATTATCTGTATGTTGACTTACTAGAATATCAAACGAATTTGATTCAAACAGAAATAAAGTTATCGAAATACTACTTATTTACTTATGCTTGTTACCCCTTGTTGAGGAGCATAGGCTGCCCACCAGTTCTGGTTAGCGTTTTTTCAGTGAGTTAGTTTTCTACGGGATGGGAACGCTAAACCCATGCCCAACCCTCCTCTTTTACCCGGGCTTGGGACCGGCAGTAACTCTATAAGAGTTACAGGCAGAGTTTTACTGAAATAGGTTTGCTTTAAAACTGTTCAGTTTGATGACAATGGACTTTCATTCAGTAATCACTTAAAATAATGAACCTTAGTATACGCCCTTTTACGCTTTTATATAATACCACAAAAGCCGAGTTAAGTTCAATCTTATGACCTGTTTCGATTATATGTTTGGCAATAGAAGATAATGGATGTTTATTCTCTACTCTTATCGGGTCATTTGATTCTATTAGTTTCTACAACCATTTTGGTACATGTTCACACACCCTAATTTTCAGATCACGATTGCTCCTCCCTATGTATGTGTGACACACACACACATTTAAATTGGTAAACACAATGGGATGTGAAACAATCGTTTTCATATCTTTTAGGTTTTGCATGAAGCATGAACCTCGTTCCTTCTATGATAATAACCTACGCTGCACAATACGTTTTGTTAAGATTGATTTAAGCCTTTGTTTCGATAAAAGGCTATTTGAATCACCTCTAAATGGTAAGGTGATGCAGACAGGCTTTTTTTTCCACCAAGGCTACAGTAGGTCTCACTGTGCCATGAACTTTCCATCTATTCATGAGTTTGAGTGGATAACCATTCCCCATTAATGTCTTGTTTAACAACTTAACATCATCATCAATAGCGTCGTTTGTGCAAATACGATCGAGTCTTTTAAATAGGCAGCTTAACAAAACCCGCTTGTATTGCACAGAGCAATAACTATAGTAACTAAGGTAGTTGCCTGTCCGCGTTGGATTGTTTGATTGAGCCATCTTCTCGTCTACTTAGAACTATATCCAGGAAGGGAAGCTGGTTGTTGAACTGAACTTTGTCAGTACATAATAGTAGTAAATCTTTAAGAATTTTTAAAGGGATAGGTAATTTAAAGTTTTTTAAAGATATATAGTCTCATAAGATGTCAATAGTCTTTTTCAAAGATACATTTGTGAATAAGGAATTCACGTCCAATGAACAAATTGCCTTTCCCTTGATATTAATATCCCCTAAATGATCGACCTATTCTAAAGAATCCTTCAGAGAATTCTTACATAAACGTCTTCGAATAGGATCCTACAATTTTGTTAGCCATTTACCCAGGTTATGTGTAGGTGATCGGCACATTGATAAAATTGGGTGTAAAGGAATGTTTGATTTGTGAATTTTAGGTAGTCCATATAAATGAGGATACTCAGAACCCATAAGTTTTAAGAAATTAAATCCCTCTTTATCAATAATATTCAATATCAGGCATAAATTTACTTTCATCACTGAGGATGGATAACATCTTACTCACACTTATTCATGATAACAACGCCTGATCCTTTATCAGGCTTCAACAAGAAAATATCAGGGTTTGTTTGTAGTTCTTTCAGTGATTTTAAATGCTGAGAAGTTAATATGCTTCTCTGCTTTGGTCCAACATTATGAAATTGATGTGCTATATGCACCAGTTTAGCTTTACACTTTTATCTGTCAACTTCATGGATCTATATGCATTCATTAAATGCTTACAACTTATCGTTAATGGTACTACTAAGTAACACTACAAGTACCATAACAATGGTTAGCATACTTTCTTTTCTTTCCGTCGTTTTGAGAAAAAAGAACCTATTATTATGAGACTAATATGTTAAATATGTTAAGTAATGTAAAAGTACCCCTTAAGACTAAAACTAATAGTAAGGTATTGAGCTCTAGTCTTGGTGTAAAACATTAACAATACGATCCAGGTACACTGGCATTTCCTTAAATAGAACGAAAAGAGCATCGTGAATCTCAGTATTACTTACAATTCAGAAATATTCATGCTTTGGTTAACATTGATATTTGTGAAATACACCCTCCTCAATTCTGACCACTAATTTACTTTCATATATTATACAATATAGTAATTACAATTGATTGATCACCGGGTGGTGATCAATGTCATGTACGTCAAATCTTTCTCTGTGCAGATCAAATCCTATCGATCAAGTTAAAATGTAGTAACGTATCTCAGTGTGAAGCTGGCTGACATGGGATCGACTCCATCAAAGACAATCAGTTCCCTCAAGATTACAGGTACACCTTGCTGATGAGTGCCAAGTAGCACGAAACATAGGTCCAGGGTTTCCTGTCGACTCACAATTGATTGATCACTGGGTGGTGATCAATGTCAAGTCCTTCTTGGTGCTGATCGAATGCTATCGATCAAGTTGCAATGTGGCCACTAGTCTAGGTGGCTCGATAATGCGTGCACTATGTTGAGATAAGATGGTGGTTGGAGCTGGTGACACGCATGACATTGATCACCACCCAGAGATCAATCAATTGTGATTACATCTCAGTCCTACAGGAGGTCGGTCGTGGCCGGTGTCGTGGTAACGTCTCTGACTGTGAAACTGAGTGACACGGGATCGAATCCACCAGGGAGCACCAGTTCCCTCAAGATTATAGGTGCACCTTGCTGATGAGTGCCAAGTAGCACGAAACCGGGCTCCAGGGTTTCCTGATAACCACCTCCGACCATCATCTTTCCTGTTGACTACTTCCAATCACTATCTTAATACAGTAATTACCTAATATAATGACAAACTTGTATCTGTTTGTTTGTCTTTTCATTATCAAAAAGATTATGCAACTATCTATCATTTATTTCAAATGAAAAAAGAACAAAACATTTTTCATCGCATAGTATCTATCTCTCAAAGATTAATTAGCTATCTGAATAATGTACTAGATTCAATAGAAAGACTATCCCTGTCTCTATGTGTGTGTGTATGTATGGTTAAATGTTAAACTATTTTCAGTATTGAAATTTTACATTTAAGTAAAAATCTACCCCCCCTTCCCCCAAAAAAAACCATTCATCATTTTTTAATTATGTGTCTGTTTCTTTTTAAGGAAGAACATACACATAGATACACATATTTCCCCCATTTTGACATCATTTGTGTGTAGTTTAGCAAAAAATCAGACTGATTTGAAGGTAACAAGATATTGTAAGTGCAAAAAAATATTATCGGATCAATACTTTGATTTTTGGAATTGTTTACTACTTTCTATTATATCAAAAATATAGAACTTTAAGGGAGATTTATGAAAAAATAGTTTACCTCGGATACATGATCGTTGTGGGGTTGGAAAAAAAGAAACTTCTAGATATCAATGGGTCTAACCTAATGAAAACGATTAAATAATCTAAAAACTAGAATGGGAGACAATCACTAAGTTCTAGTATGGGACTCCCCAGAATTGAACACCCACGATTCCTCATGTGAGACTAGAACTCAGGACTATCGATCTCGCGCATGAAAGCTTAACCTGTAGATTACTGAGTCAATCGGCATCCAGTGGTGTTATAGTCATGATCTTGAACAACTCTTCACCCATTTTCTGAGGTAAATACCTGTATTTACCCGACCTAGATTGGACTCCAATGATCATGGCTTCTCACTAGAACTCCATGAATTCAACTAATAAAACTACTACAATCTCCACAAACTCCCATTCTGAGAACAATGTCACCGATAAAAAATAATTTGATAGTTTAATATTTGTATACACTTAAAGTTGTTTTAAAAATATAAGCAAGGATGGATAGTGGCTAACAGTGGATATGTATTTCGTCCCATTTGGGACTCATCATTTGAATGTACCTACATCTTCAGAGTTGATGTTCACTATGGGACTTGAACCTAATACTGTTCGCTACAAACACCATCATATTATCCACCTAACTACTAAGTACTGATAGTCACTTGCTTGTGCCTCAATATTGTTGCTAACCACTATCCATCTTTGTTTATAATGCTTGTGACTTCAGACAATATCGAGGCAATCCGCACAGGATTCAGGTATGCCAACAAGAGACTGATCAATTGCAGTTCTAAATAACAATTGGAAGATACAAGCAAACAAGACCAAGTGAATCATTTTTAAAATGTAAGTAGATGAGATAATGTAGATAATGTAGATAAACTGATCAAATGATAAAATTAAAGTGAGTAAAGGGTTTTAAAGGATTAGAATCTTTGAGTTATGAACTAAACATACTTCCAGTCAATCAGTCGGTAAGAAAGCTGGAATTAATAAATACTAGTGAGTTATAAGTTTAAATTAACTTCATTCAATAAGTATTCATCAACTACCTTGTACTACTAACTACAACGTATTGTTCTATTGAAACTAAATCGTTACTTCATTAATTCATAACAAACAATTCTGTCGCGAGACTGGTAGGTCCTGGGTTCGAATCCCGCGAGGCAAGATCGTAGATGCACGCTGCTGAGGAGTCCTACAATAGGACGAAGAGGCTGTTCAGTGCTTCCAGGTTTTCCTTGGTGGTCTAGCTTCAATTGACTCACGCTTTCAACTATGAAAATACTAAATCTCCACAAAAATCCCCTTCTGACTTCTAATATAGTTCATTCCACAATGAAAGCTAAATGGTTTGGAAGTTGTCTCCATGTTTTCACAATACATTTTCCATTATGAATCGATACAAATAAAGACAAGACAGATGTTTTGCAATTGTTTAAAGACTTCACGGCAGAAAACTCTCATAGCTTTCAGATTTAGGATTAAATAGGTAATATTTTTTACATCAAGTCAATTAGCAGTGTTGTTTCAAATACTTACCTGACATCCACTAATGGTGATTTCTCAGTGACTCTTTGATAAGTTCATTCTCAAAATGCGAGGTGGTTTTCTGGAGATATTTGTATACTTTGAGGTCGGTATGGTGCTTTCCTGAATAAAAAAACTTACTTATGTTAAGCAGTTTATCAGACTGATTCTATTCTATTTTTGGACCAAAACGAATAATAGATATCTAGCATAAAACTAACTGATCTTTTCTAAACCACTCCAAATAACTATAACCATGTACTAACTAAAAGAACATCCAGTAAGGACCAGAGTCACATAAGGCTGTCTTATCTCCCCCTTCCTCTTCCTTCTGGTGATTGACTGGATTATGAAGACGTCGACATCGGACGAGAAGCACGGAATACAATGGACTCCTCAGAATCAATTAGATGATTTGGACTTCGCAGATGACCTAACCCTCCTATCTCATACACACGAACAAGTACAGACGAAGACAGCAAATGTAGCAGCAGCCTCTGCATCAATAGACCTCAGCATACACAAAGGAAAAAGCAAGATTCTCAAATGCAACACGGAGAACACCAACCCAATCATACTTTATGGTGAAACTCTGGGAGAGGTGAAAACATTCACGTACCTGGGAAGCATGATTGATAAACAAGGAGGATCGGATGCAGATGTAAAGGTGAGGATTGGCAAAGCAAGAACAGCATTTCTACAATTGAAGAACAAATGGAACCCAAAACAACTGTCAACTGAATTCAAAGTGAGAATCTTCAATACGAACGTCAAGACAGTCCTACTGTACGGAGCTGAAACGTGGAGAACTACTACATCCATCGTCAATAAGGTACAAGTATTTATATTCAGTTGTCTACGCAATATACTCAACATTCACTGGCCGGATACGATCAGCAACAACGTTTTATGGGAGAGGACAAACCAGCTCTCATCTGAAGAGGAAATTAGTAAAAGATATTGGAAGTAGATAGGACATACATTGAGGAAATCACTAAACTGCTATAACTTGGAATCCGGAAGAGAAGCGGAAAAGAGGAAGTCCAAAGAACACATTACGTCTGGAGATTGGAGGAGATATGAAAAGAATGAATGTTAACTGGAAAGAACTGGAATGGATGACCTAGGACAGTGTTTGATGGCGAGTTCTGGTGTGTAGCCTATGCTCCTCCACGAGGGGTAACAGGCCTAAGTAAGTAAGTAAGTAAGTAATTAAGTAAATAAGTAAGTAACGTAACGTAACGTACTCACTAGAGACTCATTTCAAGATGAATTCCTGGATTTCTATTCCAGAGCTGTGATAAAGAGAATATAAACACATATACGGTTAAACATTGGACTTCGATGGCAATGGATAATCATTCTACCAAATGAAAAATGTTTAAAAAGTAAACCGTAAGATGCCAGTACAATGACTTGATAGTGAAAAGCACATCATGAGAATTGAAGTTCATAAGTTCGTTCACTATCAGGTATATAAACGAATCCTCTCAATGAGAGGTCACAAACCAGAGAGCAAACAACTGATATCAGGTCATGAAAAATATCTCTTCTAAAGTTCTAATCCCCCCAAAAACTCTCCGATGAAACTATGATAGATTTAAGTGTTAGTCAATTTCAGCCATTCGTTGTTTAGATGCATTGTTACTCAAATATACAATGTATGTTGCTATTTATCATCTAAAATGTTTCATTCATATTTGATGGATGATAAGAAACATACGAATATGGTTATCAAATTACATAGAAAGGTCACAATAAGGTCAGCAGAAAGATAAAAATATGATTTCAAGACTATTATTTAAGCTTATTATTACAAATATATTACACTGGACAGTGTTTATTCTTTCTTACGATTTCCATATTGATTCATTCAACATAAAGAGGGATGAAAGTGAAAATAGTTAGGTGAATGAACATGTTGCGGAGATTGTTGAGTTTAGATTGATATCATGAATGGGTCAGTGTTAGACCATTATTGGAAACCTGGAAGCACTAGACGGTCATTTCGTCCCAGTATAGGACTCGATACCCGACTGTTGCTGCTACCTTGACGTGATGGTCGGGCTTACCTATCGTGATGAATCAACCGAGCTATACTGGCTGGAACAATCGTTCCTCAAGGTCCTACCATGCCAGACAGGTGGGTTGAAGAACAGTAAGACTAAAAGCAGCAAACCCAAGGTCTGAAGGCGAAGTCGTTTTGCTGATTGTACAGAGTTGTGACGGCAGTAAGGTGTTTCGTTCAGACGACCAGCATAACAGCGATGCTGCCTTCCCACAAGGAGGGGTGTAGTTAGAAAAGGTCGACCCTCAAAATACACACCTCGCCTTATCCCATGGATATCCGTCTCTGGCGGTAAGGTCCCGACAAGTACGGTGTTCATCTTGTTGTGCTAACGAGGTATGGCAACTTGGACCGATGCATATGTGTGCCTGGTCCTAAGTTGTAGCTGACTGACCGATAGGACTCGATATCAGTACGCATCCACGATCCCACATGTGTAATTCGAACCCAGGACCTTCAGTATAGCGTGCGAGCGCTTAGCCTATAAACCACTATCACGAATAAAATATTTCCTCTTCCTTTTCAGAGATTAAGTAACATTAAAGATGATCAAAATATCTTAATATTTAATAAGTTGTTTGAAGTTTGAATTCACTAAGTATTGTTTGTTTGAATCTTCCCATTGATGCTTAGGACTGCAACTGGTCAGTCTATTATTGGCATATGTGCATACTGTGCGTATTGCCTGGACTCTGCTATGCAGATACATTCAGCTGACGAGTCCCAAATAGCACGAAGTGACGCGCGTCCTGGATTTCACTGCTAGCCACTATCCATCTTTGCTTATAATGATTGTTCAAAGTTTGTTTATTCTATTTAATTAGCTTGAGACAATCATCTATAATGGTTACATTACTCATCCAATAACTAAGGTTTTAATTTATATTGCATAAGATTGTAATGTATATTTGACAAATTACTGTAATGTAAGAATTACTTAACAGATTTTGATAATTGTTATTGCCTTGAAGACAGATTTTAGTTGTTCTAGTGCAGACTGTCGTTTGATGACGTTCAGACTTGTTGAAAGCATAACAGTTTCCATATACGACATCAAATAATCTTAATAATAACGATTGTGCAAAAGAGAGTATTGCCTGAAATTTTTAAATATGAAATATCTTGTCTGAATAGTTTAGCAGTATCTTCTATTGCCAATAGTGAATACTGTTTCACTCCCAACATGTTTGAACTCTACAGTTTATGACTTCAAACTAGAAATTCTGTAATTTAAATCATGTCACTCGTCAGCAGATTATCTTTATTCTGGTTGAAAAAGAATTTACGAGTTATATTCGTTGTAGATTCATTTCAACAGTGCGACTGAACATTGAGACAAAGCATCTCAGTTCAAACAATCAATACAAAAATGAACTAAACTTAACCTCATTTCACCAGATAGTGGTTGCCAGAATTTGCTAAGTGTACAACGTGATGGCGTTCGAAGCGAACGGTACTAGGTTGGAGTTCCATAGTGAATATCAACTCTGTGATGTAGGTACGTCCAACTGACGATTCTTAAATAAGACAAAAAGCGCGATCTGGATTACACTACAAGCCACCATCTATCTCTGACTGTAATTCAAGATTCATTTGGTAGTTCATCTTTAAAAATACAAACACTGCTCCTACAATACTCATTACTTAAATAATTTCTTGTTTTAGTAAACTTGAGAGTTATTCATTTCTGACATTTGAATACAAGCGTATATATCACTCATTGTAATTAGATTGAAATAACTTCAAATATTAGATCTGATGAATTTCTTGTTAAGATCAAGTGATTATTTAAAATCTTGCACTAGGCTAAAGCTATCATAATATGTAACAGAAATGAAATATAAATCAGAGAAACTATTAAAACAGCAAATAGGATTTTTATAGCTTACTAAAAGAGAATACATCACTGGACGGTCGTTTTGTCTTAGCATGGGATTCCTGAACAGTGAGCATCCACGAAGGGATTCGAACCCAGGACTATCGGTCTCACGCACGAACCCTTAGCCTACAGTGCTTTTGTCTAACTTCAACCGATCTATGGTTTTGCGTAACCATTCATCTATTGTCTGAGGTCATGCAATTTTGTAGGTTGGTTGAAGTTAGACATCAAAACCGTTGGATGTTGGTAGGCTTAGTGGCTTACAGGTTAATCGTTCGCTCACGAGACCGAAGACTTTATGCTCGAGTTCCTTTGATGCGGGATCGTGAATGATCGATGCTGAGTAGTCATACACTAGGATGAAACGACTGTCCAATGCTTCCAAATTTTCAATGTTAGCCTAATATCGATCGATTCATGACCTCAATCAAAAATTTAACAATCTTCACAACAACATACTGTTTCATACATTTTGTTATATATTTGCTAAATGAACTAGATTAGTTCATAGACTAATGAAATTACTTAATTGGATTTTGATTTTCTCATTTAAATTCATTCTGTTATAAAGTTATTTTTAGTCTTACTATATTACTCACTAATCACTTCCCTAACTCTATTTACCTAATTATCTTTAAAATATGGATAGAATGATCATTTAGAAGTCTGATTAGGGGATTATTCATTCTTTCCAGAATCGTATAAAAACTTGAAAATTATTCAACAAATTAGTAGTGAACTTCATTATGCATTAGGACTGTGGTTAGATATTGGAATTGACACAAGAAAATAACTGGTGTTGTGTTACTGAATAAAACTCATCTGTTTTACTAACCATTCTTCTCATTTATAAGCAAAGATACATAGTGGCTAGTACTGGAATCCAGGACGCGTGTCACTTTATCCTATTTGGGACTTGTCAGTTGGATGTACCTGCATCTCAGAGTTGATGTTCATTCTGGGGCTCGAACCCGGTACTGTTCGCTTCAAATGCCATTACGTTATTCACATCCCTACTGAGTCCTGATAGACACATAGGATGACTTCATGCAATATCTATGCAGTCTGCATAGGATGCACATATACCAACAGGAGACTGATCAATTGCAGTCCTAAATAATAATGAAAGATACAAGTATACAACATCAAGTGAACATTTTCTCACTTGTTTATCATTCAAAAGAACAAGGAAAAAATACATTGGGACTTATGGGCATAAAACTTAATGTAAACTTTTAGAAACTGTTCATACAAGCTCTGAATTAGTGAAGTTTAACTATGTCATTATCTGTGTCAGTTACCCCCAATGACATCAAGAAATTATTTTATAATAACGTGAATTAATTAAACTTTGACATGTCAACCATAAAAGGTTGTCTCAGTGATTTAAAAGTTAAGCACTCATTAAGATACATGTGATTCCTGTGTTCAGTTTTCGGTCAGGTTGTAAATGAACATTTTGAATGATTTATTTACCAAGACAAAGCAGCTGTTCAGTGCTTTCTGGTTTAAAATAGTTCACAAACCCAATTTACCCTGTGATATAAACGAAGAAGTGGCTTACATTAAATCACAAAACACCAGATATACAATTTTCCACTCATTGGGATATAATAAAAAATATATTTAATACTTAGTATTGTTTGTTTGGATCTTCCCATCGATGTGTTTAGGACTGCAACTGGTCAGTCTCTAATTGGCATATGTGCATACTGTGCGTATTGCCTCGATATACCTTAATTCACAAGCATGGTAAGCAGCTGAACGGCTGTGAAGAGATGGGCGTGATTGATAACTCCCGTGCGGTGGATGCGGCGGTCAATACCGTGGCGCAAATCCGCGAAGCTTTCGGCAGTGAAATTGAGTTTGGGCTCGACTTCCACGGTCGCGTTAGCGCGCCGATGGCGAAGGTGCTGATTAAAGAACTGGAACCCTATCGCCCGCTGTTTATTGAAGAGCCGGTGCTGGCGGAACAGGCGGAATATTATCCGCGCCTGGCAGCGCAAACGCATATTCCGATTGCCGCAGGCGAACGTATGTTCTCGCGTTTTGAAATTAAACACGTGCTGGACGCGGGCGGGTTGGCGATTCTACAGCCGGATTTATCCCACGCGGGCGGCATTACCGAATGCTATAAAATCTCCGGAATGGCGGAAGCATATGATGTGGCGCTGGCG